>NC_043002.1:58531528-58551528 GCF_006345805.1 Octopus sinensis | reverse complement strand
AAATCGTGCTTTATATCTATCTATCTATCTATCTATCTATCTATCTATCTATCTATCTATCTATCTATCTATCTATCTTTTCTCTCTCTCTCTCTCTCTCTCTCTCTCTCTCTCTCTATATATATATATATATATATATATATATATATAAAGCACGATTTATTCGTGATCAGGCGAAATGCTTAGCAGTATTTCGTCTGCCGTTACGTTCTGAGTTCAAATTCCGCCGAGGTCGACTTTGCCTTTCATCCTTTCGGGGTCGATTAAATAAGTACCAGTTACGCACTGGGGTCGATATAATCGACTTAATCCGTTTGTCCTCTCTGTGTTTAGCCCCTTGTGGGTAGTAAAGAAATAGGTATTTCGTCTGTCTTTACGTTCTGAGTTCAAATTCCACCGAGGTCGACTTTACCTTTCATCCTTTCGGGGTCGATAAATTAAGTACCAGTTGCGTACTGGTGTTGATCTAGACTGCGGATGAGGAACATAGTGATGGGCAGCTGCAGGCACCGTCTTTTCGTCTGTGTGAGGAGGGTTTTATAAACTTACATGGCTTCGTCAATTGCATTTCTGAAATGCAACGCACGAATCATCAGGGGTTCCTAGTGTTCCACTATTCTCTGAAGTGTTTTTGGCGGCCTACATCCCCATACCGTATCCCTTTATTAAGCATGTCGAGGAGTCTCCTCTCTGTTATAGTAAGCATCTTCCTCTGGCGCTTGGATTCACTGCCAGAAGCCTTAGAAGGTCCAGAACGTTTGGGCGACATCGTAGGGCTTGAAATAAATTCACAATTTTACACACAGAGGCAAAACAACACCACACACTCGCCTCCCAAGTTCCGTTTTCTATACAGAATGTGCGATTCTCTGTTTACTCATCTACGGTACATTACGCATTTACTTTTAATATATTTTAATTAATGTGTTCTACAGTGAAGTACTGTACTGTATATTTTTTTAATTATTCTTATAATTTGTATATGTATATTTTATTATAAATGTAAAACAACACCACATACACACCTCCCGAGTTTCGTTTTCCATACTGTATATGCGATTCTCTATTTAGTCATCTACGGTACGCTACCCATTTCCTTTTAATATATTTTAATTAATGTGTTACACAGTGCAGTACTGTATTGTATTTTTATTTATTAATTTATTAATGTTTAGGCGTGAAAATGCTTATTTTACCACAGAAATAATTAAAATCTATAAATAAACAAATACCTATCGACCGCAGAAACCCGCGATATACTGAGGAGTCCGCGATATAAATTTACATTTATTAGCCAGAAAAATCCACGATGTACTGAGGGCGCGAAAGGTGAATCGCGACATGGCAAGGGATTACTGTACACACAAAGTGCATAAACATAAAGGATTCGGGAAAACAATAAAAAAGATGTGTGTGCATGTGAATGGCTGTTTCTCTGTTCATCTCGTTCGTGGACGCGAAAGACAATGGATGAACGTATGTGTGTGTGTATGCGTGCGCGCGCATGCGTGTGAGTTAGCGACCGTGTCACTATGAAAACTTAAAAATAAATTACAGAAATAAGAAATTTTTCTGGAAATCACCAAACAAATGGATAGATCCGAACGACCATTAGTTTCAGTTTTGTTCCTGCACCAATGCACACACACACACACAAAATTCCATCCCATTCAGGGGGAATGTTCTGATCTCAGACGCCTACACGCCATGGAAAGAGGGTCACCAGTTCTAAGAGTCCTAGGTCTCGAGACACTACTTAACTTTCTTACAATGCTGGTGTGCTACGTCCCCGTAACGTAGCGGTTCGACAAAAGAGACCGATAGAATAAGTGCTAGTCTTACAAAGAGTAAGTTCTGGGGTCGATTTGTTCGACGAAAAAAAAGGTGGTCGATAGCCTACGGCGGTGTTTTGCTATTCAAGTTCTTTAACGGGGACGTTAACAATATGAAGTAAAATGACTAGAACCGGGTCATTGAAACCGGTTCGGTGATTCAATTCATTGGTTATACATCTCAACAATACAAGTGCAGAAACCATTGTGTTTGTAAGCAACAGGCTGAGTGAGAACTTCAGTTACTCATTTCGCTAGTTTGATTATCATCACCGCCATTTTGTTATAGCATTGACTATTGATATTTAAACTTTGAGGTCTCGCAAAAAGAAAAAAAAACAAGGACAATGAATAAAAACAGAAAAAGAAAAGGAAGTTTACATACACGCACACATACGACAGTACAAACATGCACGAACGTCCAATCCCACCTACGCACAACACACTCTCTCTCTCTCTCTCTCCTGATCTTACAAACATTCTCACCTCACATCCATAAAACGATATAAACAGAACCTGCAAACTAAGAGACAAACAGACAGACTTAAAGTAGACCTGGAGTAGAAAGGGTCTGTCACTGATAAGGACGCGAACGGTGATGAAAGAAGTTTGATAAGACTAGCTGAGTGATTGATTGACCGGACAAGTAATCAAACAATCGATTAGTTAACGGGTTACATGGTTAATCAGTTGGCAAATAACCAATAAAAAGAAGTTTGGTCTTTTACGTGTCTCAGTCACTGGATTGCGACCATGCTGGGGTACCGCCTTGAAGAATTTTTCTTTAGTCGAATGTATCGTCATCAGTATTTATTTCTTTTAAGCATGATACTTATTCTATCGCTCTCTTTTGCCGAACCGCTAAGTTACGAGGACGTAAATGCACCAACACTGGATGTCAAACGATGATGAGGAACAAACACCGACACACACATGCACACACACACGCGCGCACACATACAGGCACGCACATATAAACAACAGGATTCTTTCGATTTCCATCTACTGAATCCGCTCACAAGGCTTTGGACGACCCGAGGCTACAGAAGAAGACACTTGCCCAAGGTGCCACGTAGTGGGACTGAAACCACAACCGTGTGGTTGGGAAGTAAGCTTCTTACCACACAGCCGCATTAAGAAGTTATTCAATCTTAGCCGTTGATTGACTTCTTCGAATGTTTCTATGCGATTCATGGGTGATGCCTTGACTCTCCTCCAGATATAAACATGCAACCGGCTCACCTGGACTCTTTTGTCACTCTCAGCCTGTTTCTGCCTTACTCTGTCTCATTCTGTGTATCCACCCTAATTTAGGTAAATACGAGAGAGTCGCATCCCGCAAAACCCGTCAATTTCTCTGAACCTGGCGAAATAATAATAATAATAATAATAATAATAATAATAATAATAATAATAATAATAATAATAATAATAATGATAATAATAATAATAATAATAATAATAATAATAATAACCCTGATGCAGTACCAGACAGTGGCTCTCATGGCTGCTGATCTTAACTATTTGGAAGTGTTATCCTGTGCATTGTTTTGTTTTAGTATAAAAGATGGGCTACAGCAAATATTCTGCTCAATACCACAGATTTGCTTGTCAGTTGTTTGACCGTAACCAGTTGAACATGTCCCCTTAGTGGCTGACGATATGTGCATCTCTGATCATGAGCAGAAGTAGTGGGGGAGCATCATAGCCATGTATTGAGAGGGATACTTTGGAGTTTGAATAATTCACCTCTGAAAACATAGGTGTTTCGTTCAACATCCTTAAACAATTCTTATTCAGGGACCTTTTGAGCGGGATGGGCTACTCGACCAGAAGAAAATTCTAACTGGGCCCCACCTGCAATGTCATGTGCTGTTTATCTTGATGAGAGATTACCATGTCGCGCACATATCGTTGTGATGCATGTGCCTAGTGGACCCTTATCAGACGGGTAGTCATGATGGGTATACTGGGCTTGGTATATTTTACCCCAGTGTCACTTTGATGGCATGCACTGCTCTCTCACATAATGATAATAATAATAATAATGGTTTCAAATTTTTTGACAAGGGCAACAATTTTGGTGGGAGGAGATGAGTCGAATACATCGACCCCAGTGTATAACTGGTACTTATTTTATCGAACCCGAAATGATGACAGGCAAAGTCGACCTCGGCGGAATTCGAACTCAGGTCAGCTCGCCGCCTTGCTATATTTTATAATATTGACCAGAATTAATTTTGGTTATCTCTAAAATCTATTATACCACCTGTGGAGGCGCAATGGCCCAGTGGTTAGGGCAGCAGACTCGCGGTCATAGGATCGCGGTTTCGATTCCCAGACCGGGCGTTGTGAGTGTTTATTGAGCGAAAACACCTAAAGCTCCACGAGGCTCCGGCAGGGGATGGTGGTGATCCCTGCTGTACTCTTTCACCACAACTTTCTCTCACTCTTACTTCCTGTTTCTGTTGTACCTGTATTTCAAGGGGCCGGCCTTGTCACTCTCTGTGTCACGCTGAATATCCCCGAGAACTACGTTAAGGGTACACGTGTCTGTGGAGTGCTCAGCCACTTACACGTTAATTTCACAAGCAGGCTGTTCCGTTGATTCGGATCAACCGGAACCCTCGTCGTCGTAACCGACAGAGTGCTTCCATTCCATTATACCACCTGTTGACATTTTTCCCAGCCAATCATCTTTGACGTCTGCTTTTGATAGGCGTTGACAGACAAAAAGAGAAGGTCTATGGTTTAGAAGTTTTTGCGAAATCAAGGCTTTGAAGGCATGTGTATCAATGGTTAGGGTATTTGGCTCATGGTCATAAGGTCGTGAGTTCACTTCCCAGCGCGCGTTGTGTCTTTGTGCAAGACACTTTATTTCACGTTACTCCAGCCCACTCAGCTGGCAAAAATGAGTAGTACCTGTATTTCAAATTGTCAGCCTTATCCCAATAATGCTAATAATAATAATAATAAGAAGAAGAAGAAGAAGAAAACAACAACAACAACAACAACAAATACTATAATAAAAACAGCTGCTCATTGGAATTATGTAAATTTTACTAAAAGAAAACAGTTATTAAACCTTAAAATGTGTAGAAAATACTTATATATTCCAATTGTAATAATTGTGATATCTATCTATCTATCTATATATATATATATATAATATATATATATATATATATATATATATATATATATATATATATATATATATATATATATATATATACATACGTATATACATGTAGCCACATGTGAGTCGTTGGCGATTTTTTCCTCGTCTTCCTTCTCTATTGGACTTTCCTTTGTCACCTGTTTCTGAATAAGATCTTTGCTCGAAATGTAAAACCATCTTTCTTTCCTTCCCTGACCGTCTGCTAATACTTCACATGTACCACGTTTTCGTGTTGTTGTTTGTTCATGTTTCTTCTAAGTTTTATTTATTTATTTATTTATTATATATGTATATATAAAATCTAAATGAGGTTTTTCTGCTGTCTTTTTTCGTGAACATTCAAGTACACACCTCAACCATAAAGCTAGTTTTTATTCATCGCGACTTAAGTCTCTTTTTCATTTGCTCGTTCTCGACCGTTCTATTCAATTATTTTCATTAAAATATCTTTATTCATCGCAAAACAATTTCTCTCTTTCGTTCTGGCTCTCTACTGCTTCTGTTCAATTGTTTTCTTTAAAAATAATTGATAACAAAGTTTTTTTCTTTGAGATACATTAAGAGCATTTGTGAAAATTTTTACACGATATCTATCAAATCAAAACTTCTATGCAGATATTGTCTGATAGCTACACAAACCCCCGACGGAGTGCCAGTCAGCCAGTCAGCCAGTCAGTCAGTCATAGCCGCTGTGCTTAAAATATCCAGTCTGCTTTCCATCATGGAATTCTGCAGATAAGTTTTGGCAATTCACAGCTTGAAAATACTGCAATCACAGCGCTGCACTGCTTACAGGCAGAATAGCAGAAACGTGAAGCATTTTGAATACTTCAAAGAAGGCTCCTTTGTCGAGATGTAAAACTCAGCTACTTCGGTCAGTGAGTTTGCAATGTGTGGCTTGTCTTTAGCTCATCAAAATTCAGCCGATATGCATCGACCGTCAAACTGCCAAAAGATGAAAGCTGGGGAGTCTCATGTAAATGTAAGATACAGCCTCCGGTTACAAAAAAAATTCACTTTGAGATAAAATTGAAGAACGAGAAATATCGCACTACGCGTGAGTCTAAAGTCACAACGCCTTGAGCTGGTACTCTGTCGGTTATAACAGAGAGGTTCCAGTTCAATCGATCAACGGAACAGCTTGCTTGTGAAATTAACGTGTAAGTGGCTGAGTACTCCACAGATACGTGTACCCTTAACGTAGTTCTCAGGGAGATTCGGCGTGATACAGAATGTAACATGGTTGACCCTATGGAATAAAGGTACAACTCATTTTTGCCATCTGAGGGGACTAGAGAAACGGGACACAACATGCCACCGGAAACTGAACTCACAACCTTACGGTCGTCAGCCGAACACCCTGACCACTGAGACATGTGCCTTCAAAGCCTTTAGCTACAATAAGAAATTTCCCCATAGAGAGGTGAACTCCGGAGTTTTAATGATTTCGCTAAAACGTCTAAACCATAGACCTTTCGGCATGAAAAGTAAAGTTTCATTTTTGCCTGTCAACGTCTATCAAAAGCAGACGTCAAAGATGATTAGCTAGAAAAAATGTCAATAGGTGTTATAACAGATTTTAGGGATATAACCAAAATTAATTCTGGTCAATATTACCAAATATAGCAAAGCGGCGAGCTGGCAAAATCGTTAGCACACCGGGCAAAATGTTTAGTGGCATTACGTCCATCCTTACATTTTCAGTTCGAATTCCACCGAGCTACACTTTACCTTTCATCTTTCCAGGGTCGGTTAAAATAAGTACCGGTTGAACACCGGGATCGATGAATTCGACTTATCCCCTGTCCTCGAACTTGCTGGCCTTGTGCCAAAATTTGAAGTCAATATTACCAAATATAGTAATATTAATTGATAGTGCCAATTGTCTCTGGTCAGCACTATCAAATATATAGTGATAATATACGCTAGTGTTTTTTTTTTTTTTTTTTTTTTTTGACTTTCAAACTTAAGCATTCTAGGTCCGAATTCGAGGAAGGCTATCAGCTACAAAGTTAACTAAATGAGGATGTAGAGAAATGAAAACAGATACATCAATAACAACAACAACAACAACAACAACAAGAGTACTCAGAGAATGCAAACTTCCGCCAAGGCAACACCAACGTCCTCTCAACGATTAGCTAGAAATTATTTTTTAAATGAAAATATCTGAAATAAACTCGACTGCTCTCGCAAACGACAATACTAAAAATGAACCCGACTGCTCTCAAAAATTAAGTAAGAAAAAAAACGGAAAAATAATCCAGAATCCTTGTCCGGTACTGGATTGATCCCAAAATCTAATCAGTTCGTGCCAGTCACGAGGCCAAACATCCCTGAACGTTTCATCCGAATTCATCCAGCGGTCCTTGAGATATCTTGTCCACGGACAAACAGGCAAACAAACAAATGCGACTGAAAACAATACCTCCGCTTTCGCTAAGGCCGAGGTAACAACAACAAGAATAATAATAATAACCTTATCTATGATAATAACCTGTTGATAAGCATTTACTTATTATTTTCGATCATTCATGAAAGTCAAGTTATTTTAGATCATTCTCCATTATTGCTAGTTTCCTTTTTGAGTCCCGACTTATATTCTGCTAAAATATTCTTTTCTACTCTCGGTATAAGGCCCCCACCCCTCTCTCTCTCTCTCTCCCACCTCTCTCTCCCCCACTCTCTCTCTCTCTCTCTCCCCTCTCTCTCTTTCTCTCTCGTTTTATATTTGATATAATTGATGTAAGTCAATTAAAACCACTTTTCTGTTTCAAAAACACGCAACAAATATGAAAGGTTATTGGAGTCGACACAGTTTCGTTGACGTTGGAATAAACTTCTAAGTTGGAGAAATGATTTTACTGCTATGCTTTTAGAAAGTAGCGCCATGAAAGCGTATGGGATGGAGACGTGATACATAGGAAACGCTGTCTTGCAGTGAATTGAAATTAGTTTTCGGTGGTTGAAACCTTTGATCATAAAAGATGTATGATACTTTTATATCGATAAAAAAAAAAGAAAAGAATGCGTGTTGAATTAAAATTTTTAGGAATATAAGAATTTTTCAGAATTTTCAAGAATATTCTAGACAGTGTTGAGTATATATATATTATTATATATATATATATATATATTACTCTTTTACTTGTTTCAGTCATTTGACTGTGGCCATGCTGGAGCACCGACTTTAGTCGAACAAATCGACTCTAGGACTTATTCTTTGTAAGCCTAGTACTGATTCTATGGTTCTCTTTTGCCGAACCGCTAAGTTATGGGGACGTAAACACACCAGTATCAGTTGTCAAGCGATGTTGGGTGGACAAACACACACACACACACAACACACACACACACACACACAACACACACACACACACACACACAACACACACACACACACATATATATATATATATATATATTACTCTTTTACTTGTTTCAGTCATTTGACTGTGGCCATGCTGGAGCACCGACTTTAGTCGAACAAATCGACTCTAGGACTTATTCTTTGTAAGCCTAGTACTGATTCTATGGTTCTCTTTTGCCGAACCGCTAAGTTATGGGGACGTAAACACACCAGTATCAGTTGTCAAGCGATGTTGGGTGGACAAACACACACACACAACACACACACACACACACACACACACACACACACACACACACACACACACATATATATATATATATATATAGATATACAAACATATATTCTTTCAGTTTCCGTCTACCAAATCCACTCACAAGGCTTTGGTCGGCCCGAGGCTATAGTAGAAGACACTTGCCCAAAGTTCCACTGCGTGGATCTGAACCCAAAACCATGTGGTTGGTAAGCAAGCTACTTACCACACAGCCACTCCTGTTTTAAGGAAGACGTGTTCTTTGTCTGCTGTCCTAGCTTGATTCACGCGTTCGCCACCAGAACCACGTTTAGGCTTAGCAGCCCTTCCTGTTTGTTTTCACTGTCCTGTTTGTGTTACTTATTTTGACTCTCCGCAAAATCCCAAATTTTATTTAATTTGCTTTGCAGGAGCAGCTGTTTTATCGAAAGGGTGTATTGTTGCCAAATGCCCGCATTACGAGACTAGAAAAACAGCCAACAGCTGATGTATATATATATATATATACGTATAGATGTAAGTATATATATATATATTATTCATATTATTATATGTTTGAACGTCACGCATCCTCTTCCAAGTAAAGATTTCAGACCAAGGTTCCTAAAATAAGAACAATAATAGAGCTAATGTGAAGAGCAAATGTATTGTACGCGTGTTTATTTAGCAAAAATAATGATAATAATAATAATAATAATAATAATAATAATAATAATAATAATAATAACTATTCCGAAATATAGCAATGTGTGTGTGTGTGTGTGTGTGTGTGTTTGAGGGGTTTGAATGAACAACTAAATCATCTCCTCTTAACACATTAAGGAATTATTACCCGGTATGGGGCGAATCACTTATTTCTTAATTGAGCCATTTCATGACAGAAACCGCAGACAGACAAGAAACTATATCGATATTTTTGTAAAACTTGTGTGGATTATTTCGTTGATTGTCAACTGCGGTCATTTAGCAAACAGTTCTTTACGATTTCCTTTTGTTTTTCTTGTTTTCACTTTGCATAAGAATCAATATGATGGCCGCTGCTTAAGGAAACTTCGATGAAAACTAGTCTGATTCAGAAAACTAAAACAAAACAAGACAATTGCAAAACCTTGTTCACAACAGGCAAGCAAATAGCAGAATCTGTTGGCTTAGGGTTTAGAATAACAAAAACTGTGTGCATCACATTTCCCATCAATCCATCTTGTACGACGTGATGTCAGACATGATCGGGCAAGACTTGGACCAACACTCGTTAAAACCATGAAAATACGTCAAATACAACAATTTCCGGACACTAATGATGTAAAACCTCTAACAATTTGTATAAATGTACAGATACCTGTATTTCATATAATTATTTAAGTAAATTTTGCATTAGCGCAAAGCAGTATTTAGGTATAATCACAATTTAGGTTAGTTGAAATATGTTTGTCACAAATTTCAAATGCTAAAGGCAAATACACTGCACTTACCGTAGAGAAAAAATCTCTCTGCTGGTAGAAGGTGTGAAAACACCAGCTCGTTCAGTGTCGCCATCTATTAGGAATCTCAGACATGCTTCGAGTTTTTTTGATTCTTGTCAATGACATATCAATGCGATTTGATATTTGTTTGGTTTAGAGGGCCTTGACCAAAGTGACAACACTTGGTTCGGAAGAATTAGTAATCAGTAATAGGCACAGGCGTGATTGTATGATAAGAAGCTAGCTTCCCAACCATATGGTTCCGGGTTCAGTCCTACAGCGTGGCATCTTGGGCAAGTGTCTTCTATTATAACCCTGTGCCGACCAAAGCCTTGTGAATGAATTTGGTAGATGGAAACCGAAAGAAGCTCGTCTTTTATAAGTGTGTGTGTTTGCGGGTGTATGCGTGTGCGTGTGTTCGTGTCTGTAACGGCAGACGAAATACCTATTTCTTTACTACCCACAAGGGCCTAAACACAGAGAGGACAAACATGGACAGACAAACGGATTAAGTCGATTATATCGACCCCAGTGCGTAACTGGTACTTAATTTATCGATCCCGAAAGGATGAAAGGCAAAGTCGACCTCGGCGGAATTTGAACTCAGAACGTAACGGCAGACGAAATATGGCTACGCATTTCGCCCGGCGTGCTAACGTTTCCGCCAGCTCGCCGCCTTAGAGAACACGTACATTGATAAAGTAATTTGCCAAAATGAAATGAAAATGCGTCAAGAGAAATAACTTACAGTAGCTGGTATTTTGAATCATTTAGACGGATAGGGGTATACGAGGTCTGATCAAAGGGTATCGGGTTGATGCAATAAAACGGAAACTACAGCACATATCAATTTGGCATTTAATTTCCTTTGAAGTAGTCCCCTTCTGAAACTCCTTTTTTTGGGGAAAGCGAGTGAGCTGCCTCGTTGCATCCTCGGGGATTTCTTCGACGTCTTGGAATCTTGTTCTTTTCAAGTAAGATTTGTTTCAAGCCTTGGTTTCGGGGTCGTCGCCATGGACTCATGATGGCAAGACTTCCTTTTGTACCCTCCACCAAAAAACCCCGCTTATTTATTTATTTCTCTCATTCTTTCTTCTGTTGGCCTGCTTGCTTAGCCAGCGAGGTGGCATCATTTGAAGGCTAAAACAATGCGAAGCGCATTGTGACCAGCGATGTGTAGCAACATCTGATAGCCTGGTCGGTCAATGTATATATATATATATGTATATATAAGTATATGTATGTATGTCATTATTCAGTTTCTTTCAAGATTTCTTGCCAAGAGAGAAACAACCGGTTTCTAACCTAAATCCAAATGTATGTATAATGTATGTATTCTTTTATATTTTCTTTTACTTGTTTCAGTCATTTGACTGCGGCCACGCTGGTGAACCGCCTTTAATCGGACAAATCGACCCCAGGACTTATTCTATCGGTTTCTTAACCGCTAAGTTACGGGGACGTAAGCACACACCAACATCGGTTGTCAAGCGATGGTGGTAGTGGTGGTGGGGGACAAACACAAACACTCAAATATATACATATATACGACGGGCTTCTTTCAGTTCTTTCTACCAAATCCACTCACAAGACTGGTCAGCCCCGGGGCTATACTAGAAGACATCTACCCAAGGTGCCGAGCAGCGGGACTGAACCTGGAATCATGTGGTTGGTAAGCAAGCTTCTTACCACATAGCCATGCCTGCGACTATGTATGTATCCTTTCTTTCATCTTTTCCCTGTTTTACTCATTAGGATGTGACCATGCTAGGGCACTGTCTTGAAGGATTTTAGTCCTATGAATCGAGCCCAATATTTATTTTTTGTTAAAGCCTGTTACTTATCCTACCGTTCTCTTTTTTCCGAAACGCTAAGTTACGGGACGTAAACACACTAACTCCGGTTGTCAAGCGGTGGTGGGGCACAAACACAGACACAAACACACACACATACACACGCACACATACGCACGCACGCACACACACACACACATATTTACGACGAGCTTCTTTCAGTTTCCGTCTAGTAAATCCGCTTACAAAGTTTTGACCGGCCCGAGGCTGTAGTAGAAGACACATGCCCTAGGTGCCACGTAGTGGGACTGAACCCGGAACCGTGTGGTTGTGAAACGTCTTACCGCACAGCCACGCCTGCGCCAACACACACACATCAAGAGGTGCATATTCATGTGTGTACGCGCGCGCAGGTGTGTCTATGTGCGCGCGTGTATGTATGTGTGTGTTTATACTGAGCTTCTTTATATCCCTCAATCTAGCGATTCGACAAATAGTATCGTCAAAGTACCAGATCGAAATGAATACTGCAGTCGGTCTGGAGGCGGTGCTCAGCGTTGCTACATTTCAATGATCGACACCATTAAACAGGAAACTAATGAAAAGAGTGAATAAATGAATAAATATATAGACGCACTCTGTTATGTCTGCATTTAACAATGGTTTCTGCAGTGTTAAACGAACTGGAGATAAATTTCCATTTGAGCAGATCGCTTGTTCAATGCAGGTAATTTTCTTAGAATAGCCAGGTATCTGTTCTCTCGAGCCAGCGCTTCTATATATTCTGCATATAGACACACACCAGAACACCTGGATTTAAACTCTTCATACTCAAAAATATCTTATCGATTCAGCCTTTTCGTTCTGACGACTGTTCTCCCCCCATACCCTCAGGCTGTGTCTCGTAGTATTTTCTGTTGTAAGAGTCAACACTAAAAGGCTTCGTTTCCATGCAGTGTATCCAAGGCAAGCCAGACGTCTCTAAGGGAGGCGGCGTGGAACTTAGTATACAAGCTGACGAAACATACGTCTCTTTTGCAGTTAGGTAGATTGGGCCATTGAAAGTTGTGTGCTTTGGCTGCCGACGCACAGAGATGTTACTGACTCAAGTCTTCGATAAATATCTCCAACTGATCACCCTTAACAACCTTTCTTACAGAATATGGTTTATCAAATATCTATACTGAATAACAATTTGTACTTATTTTACTTGACTGTCATCAAATTACGCCGACAACATTTTTTTACTCAGCATTCATTTATGAGCGCAAGGCTACACAATAAAATAAAAGTGGAAATGAGATTACAGGACATTCATGCTTTTCTCAGCTACATTTGTAACTGCTTATGATCGAAACTACATGGACACAGTTCACCAGGAAAAAAAAAAGTTATAGAAACTACTCGTCGGGTAGTGTTATTAAATAGCTATGTATATTTTATTGCATACGCATTAAAATTTTATTAAAATACCGAGGTCTGTGAATTGCTTCTGTTAATCAGCGCTACTTTAATTAGATTGACATATTTTAGTAGCAGACAGGAAATAAACGCTGTTTATGCTACACTATTTCACTTTGGCGGTTGTCTTTATTGTTCTATAAGATCTCGAATAAGTCATATCTTGCATACAGTGATATCTCTTGAATCGTTTCAAGTGACGATTAAATTTTGATAGGTGATTAATAATGATTTAATATCGAACTTAATTATTGCTTTTAACAACGGCACAATGTCTGAAATTCGGTGGGGAAAGAGTTAATCGATTGGCTCGTATTTCATTTAAGCGACCCTCGAAAGGATGAAAGCTGAAGTTGAACCCGGCAATATTTGAAATAAAAACACTTATTCTTTTAAAATAAAATTTTCGTATGTCAACTTGGAGCGCCTTTCAAAATGAATAAGAGAGAACTTCAAAAATTAGAGCATGTATTGTGATGATCGGTATGAAATAAACTTGTAGTAAGGTCAGGCAGTCACAGGCAACAGCTGGTCTTGAATTGAACTAAAGCTCCTGAGAATATATAATAAACATAATTGTCCAAATATTTTTGAAAAGATTAGTCACCACATATCGCGTACACTTTCCCTATTGGCTTATAAAAATAGAGCGCGGCAATCAAAATAAAAAAGAAAAAATTTCAAATCCCTTCATAGAGAGAAAGGAAAGCTAGAATTAGGGGTAACGTAACAGCCTTCAGCTAAATACAACTCTTTTTAAAAGGGCTCCCTTCCAGACATGTGGTCGTTGCTTTAAATGCTTAGCGCATTAATACTACGACTGCGAAATATATAGTCCTCTGTATTTCGATGACAAATTGACAAAAAAATAAGCGTCAAACGGTATAAGAAATATATGTTTAACCTATCTAACGATTTTTTTGTAATTCTCAGTAAAATAAACTTGATGTTATATTCGATTTTATGATGTGAAGTGTGATAGCTAGTTTGCGCGCACAAAGAGAGAGAAAGAAAGAAAAAGAGTAAGAGAGAGTGATGTAGAGGAAGAAATAGTAAGAGAGAAATAGTGAGGTAGATAGAAAGATAAAGAGAGAGAGAGGGGGACTGTAAGAAGAGAAAGAGAGCCCGCGACTCAGAAGTTGTATGTAGAGCTGTGGTGTTGTTGTGTTAGGCGCATATTTGGAATCTAGCTGTGCACTTTATCCTGTTCTTTCTAAGGAATATATTTAAGCTTGCAATCACGTAAGTTACAACTAATTAAACTTGATTTGATTTAGGAATTTTATTGTTATCATGAAATCATCGTTTAATGATGAATGTTAAATATATACACCGAGGGTTACTACATTCTTCTCTGTCTCTACTATGTATTAGCCGAATTTTCAATATTATTATCTGTGTATCTCTTCCTGTCTCTAGCTATCTTTCACATTTTGCTTCTGTGTTTACACATCTGCTCTATTATTTTTAAAAATCGGTATTTTTCGCTTGTTCCTGACAAATGAGATTTTCTTAAAATCATATCGATGGAGTAGATGTTTGACTTTCCAATGTTAATTTAAAAAGACAAAAACCTCAATAACTAAGAAACCATATACACACAACGCATACTCAAATATTTTAAACTCTTTCCTCTGGAGGACACACATGTACAAAGTTCGCTAGATCGCCCGAATATTTCAAATAGACAGCTATGATTAATTATTATTTCACAGTTTTATATTTTCTTTTGTCAAAAAACCTGTCTATCATTAATATATAGAGATGTAGTTGGGCCGCCTTAGGGTAGTTTTCATGTTCTCTTTTCTCTCATACTGTCCTCTTTAATCTTTCCCTGCTTAATCTCCCTTCTCTATTTCTTTAACTCTCTACTTTCCGTCCTCCAACTCCTACTTGTATCTCTCTCATTTACTCTGCCTTTATTACTTCCCGGCTTCCTCAACGGTAGCCGACAGTTTCTACTACAGCCGTGGCCATATTTACATTTCTTACCTTACTTTACTAAAGAGTTCTCTTACCCCCTCTCTTTCATTCTATCACCCTTTCTCATCGCTCACCTCCACTTATTCGTTCTCTCACCCTTTCTCATCGCTCACCCCTCTTATTCATTTTCTCACTCTTTCTCATCACTCACCCCTCATATTCATTCTTTCACCCTTTCTCATTGCTCTCCTTCTTTCTCACGCTATTTTATTGACTTACTTTCACTCTCTCTGCCTCTCATCTATTTCTATCTACTGCTCTCCCACTCTTTCCGTTCATTCACTTTCCATCTCTCACTCTTCGCCTTCAATTACACTCTCTCATTCGTCCTTTTCATTCACTTACTCTCTCATTATATTTCTCCTCCCCCTTTCTTCTTTCTCTCCTCTTACTCTATCTACTGTCATTGCTACCACCTTTATCACTATTACTACTTCTACCACCACCACAATTACCTAACTACCAACCTACCTCTCTATCTATTTTTTAAAAAAATATTTTACCCAATTTATATCTCTACATATCCAGGTCTGCACCTTTAACACAAACAAAACAGTTTCTTTTTTTGTCGCCGTCTGCCACTGGTGTCACACCACACACAATGTTGAAATTTCTGAAGAAAAACCATTCGAAGGATAGTGAAGAACGAGAGCGATTGAAAAAGGAACTGTTCGGATTTACGCGGGTAAGAAATTTTGTTATTGTTATTAATGTTTTGTCTTTCTCGCTCTCCCTTGTTGGTCCTCAACTTGGAATTTTGCAGAGGCTATCTGGTTGTAATTGTATGTCTAGTTGTCGATGTACATACATACATATATATATATATATATATATATATATAATATGCAGATACATTACTGTGCATATATTCATAACATAATACTTACATACATGCCTTACTATGTGTATATCCACATTTTTGTGTATGCATATATTCATATTATTACGTGTGTATATTTACATATCACTTTGTATATATATAAATATATATATATATATATATATGTATATATGTTTGTATGTCTGCATAAATATCAAAGTTTGTATGCACACAAATCAGTGTTTGTATGTGTATGTATAATTATGCATACACGTCAATATGTTGTGTATATGCACCACATCAATACGCATGATATATATACACATCGATACGTATAATTATTCACATCACATCAGTCTGCGTATGTGTGTGTGTATATATATATATATATATATATATATATATAGACACATATGTGTGTAAAGGCAAATGTACTGTATTTAGATGTGTGGTTATATATATATTTATATGTATGTAAACTGTGTATAGGTTGTCGTTTTCGTTGTTGGTCGGTGGAGGCCATCTTGAAGTAGTTGTCTGGATGAGTCAGAGAACAAGCCTTTTCTTCCTTTCACTTAGGTAGGTAGGTGTATATATACACACATAGGTATGTATGCGTGTAGAATAGGTTATTAGTAAGTTAGAAGGGACATAGCATTTACTTCCCACTCTCTGATTTACTTGTTAATTACTTTTATGTCGAATATATTTCATATGTGTGTGTATAATCTATACATATATTTATATATTTATTTACTGACACACCTTAGTCTTTCATTAAGAAATCTTGTCAATCACTAAAAACTAATCCGGTAATAATAGTAAAAGTGAAAAAAATATTTCTTGCAAAATTGTTCCCGTCACTCGGGGAAAAAAAACTTTTTTTATATTAAGTTTGATTAAGCTATTTTGAGGCAATTAATTTTTTTTTTTAAATAGGTTTCACTATGAGGATGTTAAAATATAAAAGGCAATAGTTTAAGCACCTGTCTCTGTCTTTTATTGTAAGGTGATGCGTGTCGGAAAAGCCTGATGCGATATTAGTAATTGCAAATAAATAAAACTTGGAGAGAAAAAAAGAAGTACTGTCAACGTATAATCGAGGGTGTGTGGACTCGGTATAGATCTGGAAAAGCTTATGAGGACCTTAATACACAACTATGTAGAGTATACATTAGTACGATAACTAGAGGCCCTATCAGGAGAACCCGTCCGCTTCACGGGTCTTATATATATGTATCATTTTAATGTTGACTGTGGAAAGAAAGAAAACACTCGATACTGTTTTAGAGATTAATATTTTAGTTTGTCTCTTGTCGTAACTTGTCCCGGAGACTGTGTCACCCGTAAGCCAAAATTCAGAGTAACAAGACACTGATACGAGCAAAATAGTATTTATAATCTCCATTTTTCCTGTGTTTTTTGCAGATCCCTTTCTTGGTGTTTCGGGGTCCTCAAGCGCCTGGAGACTTCTTTCTCTGTCCCTTTAAACTTGTAGTAATTTGTCTGTTTTCACTTGCTACCTGTTGGTTGGGTTTCGTGCCTTGGTCTATACCGGCTGCTGCTAGTTGTAGTACATTGCAGTCCTCTTACTTCTCCCCCCTCCTTCCAGCTACTGTCAAAACAGAAATTAATACTCCGCCACCGCCGCCATCACCTATACTACTCGTATATCAGCAACCAGTTTGTTACATGAATGGAAAATTGTGTTCGTGCGTGTGTTTATGTATATGTGTGTGTATATATTTTCACTCCTATGCGAGCCAGTGAGGAAGACACTGCTACACGGTTGCGCGAACTGCTAGAAATAGCAGTCAGATCTCATTCTGATCACATCCAACGATCATCAATGATACATTGAACATTGTTGATGATCCTTGCTCTACAAAAAAACAAAAACAAAGAAAAACATGTTAGTCACGGTTAGGAAACCTTTGATATTAGGTTTTAAGATTGTAAACCAGTCTAGGAGAGTCTCTTGTTGTCGTTGACCTTGCTAGAAGTAGCAGCTAGATTTCTTTCCAATTGCACTCCATTGAAGAGCACATTCGATATATTTAGTTGCAAAGGTTGAAAAAAGAAAAAAATGCAGTGGTCACGACTGGAATTCTTTTGATCATGAGTCTGTTCTGTGAGGATTGATCTGCGGTCAAACTCCTTTAGATTATAATAAATATTATTATGATTGTCATCTTTTGTGTTCGATAATTATCAAAATAACTTAAGGCGCAGGCGTGGCTGTGTGGGTAAGACGCTGGCTTTCCTAATCATGTGGTCGACCTCGGCGGAATTTGAACTCAGAACGTAAAAAAAATAATGACCATCCAATACTCAGCTATAACGCCTCTATGCAGTCGCTTGAGCGGGTAGAAATAGCAGCCAAATCTTCTTCAAATCCGACCTGGTTGTCTTACATGCGGAAGGGCATTGGTTTACGAAGTTCTTGGAAAAAGACTGGATGGTCACAGCTGGAACGCTTTAGGTGCTTCGGCGCTAGACTACACTTTTGACTGATATAATCGTTTGAGTCTGGAAAGAAAAGTTTAAAAAGTAATAGACATGTTGTTTAACCCCAGGCCAACGCCTATCAAGCAGATATTTGATCAGACGTTCCGGATGTGACAACTCCGTCTTTTCAAATTACATTGTCTGGTGTGTCATTTTATTTTCATACCGAGCGACCCCCTCCCTTCCACCATACAGTAGACCTCAGATTTATTACAGTTGTACTATCGAAATGGTGATGATGATAATGTTTTCATATTTTGTCACAAGGACAGCAGTTTTGTGGGCGGATGCCAGTTGATTGCATCGACCCCAGTGCGTAACTGGCACTTAATTTATAGACCCCCGAAAGGATGAAAGCTAAAGTCGACCTCGGCGGAATTTGAACTCAGAACGTAAATACGGACGAAACGCCGATAAGTATTTTGTCCGGCGTGCTTACCGATTCAGCCAGCACGACACCTTTTGAAATAATGAAAAAATATTGTAAGGAATTTAGGTCGGTGCCTAACCGTTTCTTCTGTCTGTCTCTTCCAAAGTTATGGTGTAAAACGAAATTTCTATAACTAGTAATAATAGAATCCAAGGCTCTGACCTTTCAGTTTAGTCTTTCTTTCCGATAATTTTGTGTCAATATTTCCAGAATGATCTGTCGTTTTTATGTGATGGTGGTGAATTCTGTTCTGTTCCCTACCACCCACTTTTATAGATTGTGCTAATTATCAGAGAATCATTATTTTTGTCGTTGGTTCAATGAAGTGGGTTTTCTGCAAACCGCAACACTGAAGCAGTAACGATTTTTTCGATCTCCAACTTTTGTTTCATTCATGTCAGTGTTTATATATGAGAAAAAAAAAAAAGAAAAACTATTATCATTATCATCATAGTTTCGATCTTCCTCTTTTATGTTCCTGGAGGGTCAATAAAATTAAAGTGCCAGTCAAGATCTGGGCTTGATGCTCACCGACTCGGGATCACCCTTTGTTTTTCCGATACAAACTACTTTTTGAAAGTGGTCGAAAATAAAACCTTCAATTGAAATTTCCAATTTCCCAAGCGGTACAAGTCTAGCAATTTTAAGGGAGGAGTATGTCAATTACATGGACTCCAGTGCACAACTGGTTCTTATTTGATCGACCCCTCCCCCGCCGCCTCCTGAAGGGTTGAAAGACAAAGGCGAGCTCGGCGGAAACTGAACTCAGAACGTCAAGAGGGACGAAATGCCGGTAAGCATTTTTGTTCGGTGTTGCTAACGATGCTATACCAGCTCGTCGCCTTGCGCCTGTTTGATAAAAGTTATTTTACTAAATTCTTTGTTTCCAAAATTAATTGAAACGAA
>NC_043002.1:58349028-58529028 GCF_006345805.1 Octopus sinensis | reverse complement strand
TATATTTTCCAGTCATTTTGATAAGTTACTACACCACACCTGCATTTCAATTAAAAAGAAACTCTAGTTGTCAGAAGCTCTGCTGCTGAGGTCAAATAAGGCTGAAACATTCCTGGAGTTGTCCACAATGTAGTAAACTCATTCTCCTGAGTGCAGACACACACACACACATGTGTTTTATTTGGAGCATTCCTGCTCCCTTTAGATTGCCCTCATCATTAAGGTTTACTTAAAATATATTGACTTGTTACCTCAAGTATACTTGCACTGACTTCACAAAGATTTATGCAGCATGTATATCCTTGGGTAACTTTTCCCAGCCATTCTCCTTTCATAGTGTGTATGTATATACATGGAGGAATGTGCATATACATGTATATGCACCAGTTCTTTGGGGTTTTCTGCTTTAGTTGGGTAACTCTTGATGTGATTTTCAGTATGTATGTCTCACTCAGGTGTTCCATGTTTAGCATGGCCTTTATATGGCTTTTCGTCTTGTCAGATCACTTTGTAAAGTCTGCTGGGTGTATAGTTTAACCTACCATTGGCACCAGAAAGGACGAAGGTATTCCTCAATTCTGTATCAGTTCATTGGAATTACTGCCCTGTTACATGGGCAGCTGGCGCCATCTACTGTGGTTCTTCATCTACATACATACATACATTTATAAATATATATATATATATATATAATCAGGCATGTGCCATCAGTAATTACTCGGGGTAGGCAATTGGTGACCTTTATGTAGTAAAATGCAAAAAATAAGCAAAATACAGGCATGTAACTGAGTTGAAGGCAGATTTACCTCTGCTTTTATAGCACGTTAAGAAAATGTCGTCGTAGGAGTGTATGCAGCATGTCTACTACAACATTACTATGTGTAGCTTAAATACAGAGATTGAAAGGCAGGGGTGAATTTTGCCTACCTAATCTACAAAAACAAAATATTTTGTATTTTATGCATAGTAATCAGAATAACCTTCATAATTTTATTGAATTTGGTACATATTTTGCAATAAAAGGAAATGTTGCTATCGATCTATTTTATACAAGGTAAGCACTCCCGAGGTAGTGCGTCCCTGGTATATATAATGTGTGTGTGTGTGTATATATATATACATACTTTTCTATTAAGGCACAAGGCCCAAAATGTTGGGTGAGGGGCCAGTCGATTAGATTGACCCCAGTACACAACTGATACTTAATTTATTGACCCCAAAAGGATGGAAGGCAAAGTCGACTTCAGCGGAATTTCATCTCAGAATGTAAAGACAGACGAAATACTGTTAAACATGTCACCTGGCGTGCTAATGGATGATTGCCTCATCTTGTCAGATGATAGCCATCTCTTCTTCAAATGATAATGAGACATCTGTACATCACTGGATCTAAGTAACAAAAGCTTATACAACCCTTTTGCCATTCTCTCGATTTGCCATAGTCAGTTCCAGTGACAAGCATTGCAAAATGACTGCAAGTTTCATATCAGAGTATCTGTCTTCTAGAAGAGTTGCCTTCCCCATGGTTTTCTCAAAATAACAGGAGCTTCCTCCACCTCTGGGAAATCTATTTAACCCATAGACTGGTGTTACTATTCTGGGTCAGAACAGACATGGGAGTAATGGTAATTAAGGGGTGACTCCAAGCTCCCCAGCAGCTCCAGAACTCTCAAACTGGAACCTCACCATCAGAGGCAGTTTAATGTCATGCATGTACAATTATATTTTATGTTCATGTACACGTGGATGTGGGCAGACCTTTTGCTGTGGAAATAGTCTCAAGAGAAAATTTTGTCCCAGACAATATGTGTGGAAGCACATTGGGCAATGTCATATGACCATCGGATGCATGTATTTCTGTATCATTGCACTTCATCAGTAACAATTACAGAGTCCTTCTTCCACAGCCCCATAAGAATGGTTGGTGCAGCCTACTGGTTTGCCAGTCCTCAATCAAACTGTTCAACTCATGCCAGCATGGAAAACGGATGTTAAACAATGATGATGATGATATAAGAATTGTAAATAGTAAATATATTTGTTGATGTGTGCAAAGCTTGATCAAGCTGGAATTGACTTGAGTCACACAAAGTCGACCTCAATTGGATTTTAACTCAGAACATGAAAGTGTGTAATTAAATGCAGTAAAGTATTATGATACGTGCTATATCCTTTCTACTAGCCATCACTTCTTGAAGGCATGTGGCTGAGTGGTTAGGAGTATTTAGCTTATGCTTATAAGGTCCTGAGTTCGATTCCCAGTGCTGCATTGTATCCATGAGCAAGACACTTTATTTCACGTTGCTCCAGTCCACTCAGCTGGCAAAAAAATGAGCTGTACCTGTATTTCAAAGGACCAATCTCGTGACATTCTCTGTCACGCTGAATCTCTCTGAGAACTATGTTAATGGTACATGGTCGTGCGTTTGATCGGATCAACTGGAACCCTCGTAACTGACGGAGCACCAGGTTTTCTAGTTTCGTTAGCCACCACCACCACCATCGTTAATGTCAACGTTTTTGATGCCATATTTCTGTTGAAAATTACTGCATTTGTCTTAAGTTTAGAAATAATAATGGAAATATATGCATGTACAATTATATTTAACACATTTACATAGAATCGGACGTGGGAAGACAAGGGAAATGTCTATATCTAACACTCCTAGAGTGAATTTTTCTCTAGTAATAGCAATAGCCTATGACCTCAGTGAATTGAGGTCTTCCAATTCACAGCTATATTACATATGTGAGACTCTGCTGTACATAAGTATATTTAGAAGCAAAATACTTCACTCTCCAAAATATTTCACCTTGGCCATATTGTTGACTCTGTAGAGTTATATACACATGTAAATTCCACTCTTATAAGTACTGAAAAATGGTTGCAATATTTTTTAAAAAGTTAGAAAGAAAATTAATATTAGATATAAAACAGTAAATCAAAAAGGAAAAAAGCTAACAAACATGTGTGGGTGTAAGGTGATTAGTATGCATTCCTGTTTTCCTCAGGAGCATTGAAGCAGACGAGGCAATTTAGAATTTAGGTTTGAAGCAAAGAGCCTGACTTGCCTTGAGATATCACCTTCAAACATTTCGGTTTGCTTATAGTTGAAGGTAACTCAGAAAACTCTATAGGATCATTTGACTTGCTAGAAATAGCAGCAGTGATGGTACTACATAAAAAATATTGGTGATGGTGCCACATAAGGAGTATTGGTGACGGTGCCACATAAAGAGTATTGGTGACGGTGCCACATAAAGAGTATTGGTGACGGTGCCACATAAAGAGTATTGGTGACGGTGCCACATAAAGAGTATTGGTGACGGTGCCACATAAAGAGTATTGGTGACGGTGCCACATAAAGAGTATTGGTGACGGTGCCACATAAAGAGTATTGGTGACGGTGCCACATAAAGAGTATTGGTGACGGTGCCACATAAAGAGTATTGGTGACGGTGCCACATAAAGAGTATTGGTGACGGTGCCACATAAAGAGTATTGGTGACGGTGCCACATAAAGAGTATTGGTGACGGTGCCACATAAAGAGTATTGGTGACGGTGCCACATAAAGAGTATTGGTGACGGTGCCACATAAAGAGTATTGGTGACGGTGCCACATAAAGAGCATTGGTGACGGTGCCACATAAAGAGCATTGGTGACGGTGCCACATAAAGAGCATTGGTGACGGTGCCTCATAAAGAGCATTGGTGACGGTGCCTCATAAAGAGCATTGGTGACAGTGCCACATAAAGAGTATTGGTGATGGTGCAATGTAAAAAGCACCCAGTACATTCTGTGAAGTGGCTGGTGTTAGGAAGGGCATCAAGCTGTAGAATAATGTTTCCTTCCCAAGCCATGCCAGGCTCATGAGGGCTGGTTACCTGGTTTCAGTGGCGTATATATTCCTCACCTGGATAGGACACTGGTCTGTTGCAGGGTTATTCATTTTTGCCAGCTGAGTGGACTGGAGCAACGTGAAATTAGGGGTTTTGCTCAAGAACACAGCACATTGCCCGGTCCAAGAATTGAAACCACAATCTTACAATCATGAGTCCAGCACCCCTACCACATGCCTCCACTCCTCCAGCTGTAGAAACCATGCCAAAATAAACACTGGAATCTGACACAGCTCTTGTCCTTACCAACTCCTGTCAAACCATTCCGCCTATGCCACCATGGAAGACAGGCATTAAATGATGACAATGATGAATCTGTGTGCCTCAACAGAAATATGGTAACAAAGGGTTTAGCCTTTTTCCTACCATCCTGCCTGACAACACTTTTGGTTCTCCAATACAAACTTCCTGTTTTAAAGTGTTCTGAATTAAAACCTGCCATCAAAAATTGCATGTTATGTTCCAAACTCCAGCTTGATAATGACTAAATTATTTTACTAAATCCTGGTGGCACGTGAACAAAACATTTGAGCAAGGTTGTTGCCACTGCCGCTGGACTGACTCCTGTGCAGGTGGCACGTAAAAACCACCACTTGAGCGTGGTCGTTGACAGTACCACCTGACTGGCCCTCGTGCCAGTGGCACTTAAAAACACCCACTATACTCTCGGAGTGGTTGGCGTTAGGAATGGCATCCAGCTGTAGAAACTCTGCCAGATCAGATTGGAGCCTGGTGCAGCCATCTGGTTCGCCAGTCCTCAATCAAATCGTCCAACCCACGCTAGCATGGAAAGGGGAGATAACGATGATGATGATGATAATTGACAGTGATGTTCATTTACAGCTGTTGTTCAATGTCAACAAAAGCACATACTTACACGTGTATGTATATGTGTATAGAACAAAATTTTTGTTGTCTTGAGAGAGTCATTCTGTTTTAATGCCTTATTAATTAACACACTCACCAGTTCAATTTCCACTCATTTAGTATTTTTCTTCTAAAATTTTCGTTGCGTCTTGCGACCTCTTCAATTGTTGCTGATTCTGTCCATTATTGGAGCTGTGTTCTTTTTGTTTGTGTGCATCAGTGTGCATGTGTATTCACATATGTAAGCAGGTGTGTGTATGCATGTATATGTGTGTGTATGAATATTTGTACCTTTGTATGTATTCTACACATTCACCTGTTTGTGTGACTGTACATGCCTCTATTATGTATGCATGTTTGTCTCCATGTGTCCTTGTGTGTGTGTATATGGTCATGTCTTACTGTCTCTTTTTGTGTATGTATGTGTGTTTGTGTGTGCTTGTCTGTCCATATTACCTGTGTACCTATCTGTCTACTTATTTATCTGTTTACCTACATAGCCATTTACCTACCTATTTGCCTACATAACAGCTTGCTAACAAATCTACCTGTGTATGTATAAACTGTAGGTATTGGGGTATCACTACCTTCTATGTGTGTCTCCTATTTAGTATGGGGGATATTTCATTTATGAGGACATACTCCTGTATTTATCTGAGTGTTGGGTCCCTTGGGTGTTTGGATAAAATGCAGATGTCAAGCTGACCCAGTGTGCTTCCATGTTGGTCTTTGGCATGTTGGTAGAGTATGGAGGACTATCTTTTGTCTTCATATTGTTTCAAATGTTCATTTATCCTCTCTACAATGCTTCTAGATGTCTCTCCAATGTATGTCATGTTCTTGTCTTTACACGCACCCTCTTAAACAAAAATATTATCAACAGTGACTCTGATGGCTGAAACTTTGAAGTCACTGTCAGTAATATTCTTCTTTTAACCCATTGCCTGCCATGAGCCCCATTTGGGAGTCTACTAAAAACAGTCTCACTGCCAGTTGTTCATTGTATTTAAAATGAATTGCTTATGTACATTGTATTTGCAGAGATTTGTTTAACAATATTTAGTAGTTAGTCATTAGCAGCTCTGGCTAATTCCAAAGGACATTTTATGTCATAAATTGCAATTTTTGAACTACAAAAAATATTGACTATTTTGAAAAAGTTTTTTTTTTCTTTGCATTTCCCATCTATTATATCATTCATTGATATTTCATGCACATTCACATTTGATACTCTAGTTTTTAAAAAAAATGTTTATTATTGCAATTGAATAGAAAAGGATAAATATGCTTTTTTTCAGCGATCCCCATTTGAGACTTTTCGAAAAAATTTATAATTTCCAAAATAATTCACATACAAAGAAAATCTAAATACTATATATTATTTCAACTCCTAAGACACCTGGCAAAGCCAAAAAATATGAATAAAAAATTTGGCAGTTAATGGGTTAAGTTTAATAAAATTATACTCTACAAAAGTAGAAGAGTAGTGGTTCTCGGCCATTTTTTTGCCTATGGACACCTTTGATTACTTGGATGTATTGTCCTTGTCATTCAATGTATATAAAAGACATCTTAATATATTTTTGTAACCAAATATTATAAGGAATTGTATTAAAAAATCTATCGTAGGTGTTTAAGCTATTTATTGCTCATAAATTTTAACAACAAAATCTTATATGGACCCAGCTGAGAACCATTGGTATAGACTAACCCAGTCGTTGCCAACCTTTTCACTACCAAGGACCCCTTTTATATAAATGAGTTTTCCCACAGGCCCCAGGATATTGAAAGGTCGGTTAGCTTAATATGTTCATGGACCACCAGGGGTCTGTGAACCACTGGACCAACCCATCAGATTAATGTAAAACTGTCTTTATTATAACTGAACATAAACAAATGTTAACAGTATATGTATATATATATATATATACACACACTCACACACACACAAATACATGCATGCACAAACGTATATTTATAATCTACCCAATCCATTGACTAAAAGACATTTGCCCACCTTGTAGTGGGATTGAACTTGAAACCATATGGTTGGCAAGTGAACTGCTTAACCACACATCCATGCCTGTACCCATTGGAAATATACATAAATTTAATGAGCAAATTAATAAAAATGGGAATAAAACTAAACCCTTAATTTAGGGAAGGACCACATAAATTTAGTAAATTTCCCTTAGGACCTGAATTATTAAATATATTTGAATTTGTTTGAGAGTAAATCTCTTTATTTCAAAGAGTTTCTCCCTAATTACTAATTACTTTGGATAATGTTTCTAAGTATTACTCTTTTGATTTTAATTAGGAAATTTAAGTACCCTGCATTTCTTTTATTGATTTTCTTTCTGTTTTATATGTATCAAAATCAAATCAGAGCACAATCAAATGGAAATTGTAGTTGTGGCTGATGCCAACGTTGCCTGTCTGTCTCCCCATGCCGGTGGCATGTAAAAAGCACCATCCAAATGTTGTCGATACCACCTCCCTTGCCCCAACTGGCTCCCATGCTGGTGGCACATAAAAGCACCGTCTAAATGTGGTCAATGCCAGCCCCCTCTGGCTCCTGTGTTGGTGGCACGTAAAAGCACCATCCAGACATGGTTGATGCCAGCCCAGTGTGGCCCCTGTGCCAGTAGCACATAAAAAGTACCCACTACACTCTTGGAGTGATTGGGTATCCAGCTGTAGAAACATTGCCAGATCAGATTGGCACCTGGTACAGCCTCCTGGCTTCCCAGACCCCCCCACCCGCCAGTTGAACCATCCAATCCATGCCACCATGGAAAACAGATGTTAAACTATGATGATGATGATGTATTGTGTTGGTGCATAATTATTGCAGCTTTTTTTCAATAAATTTTATCCAACAAAAACAATAACATATTTAACAAAAACATCTTTAAATGATGGTCTGACCGTCTGCCAAGCAAATGGGAAGCAGTAATTGAAGTAGATGGTGAATATGCTCCGGAATAATTATTTAAAGATGGTTTTGTTGAAAAAAAGCCACAATAATAATGCACCAACTCAATATATAAATATTTGTTTTGCTATCATGGGTAGATTATTTTATTTTTTTAAAGTGTTTTTACATCTAAATACCTTGACCCTGTTGCTAACCATTGACATATATGATGGTGGTTTTGATGTATTTCCTCATCCTTTACATATTAACCCTTTTGTTACCTTATTTCTGTTGAGATGCTCTGTGTTTCTTTCAATTACTTTAAATATAACAAAGAATTTAGTAAAATAACTTAGTTATCATTCAGCTAGTGTTAGGAATGTAAATTTTGACTAAGGTTTGGTGGAAGGTTTTTATTAAAAACTTATGGAAACAAGACATTTGTACTCAAAGCCAGAGCCAGTTTCAGCCGGGTTGGTAACAAAGGGGTTAAGGAGATCATTAAACTTCAACTTCATGCAGTGTATCACGGGCAGATGATTGTAGCAATGGTTGGATTTAGTCTCAGTATTGAAAGCAAAGTAAAACACTCAGTAATCATACAATGCTCCTACTGACACTTGAGATCTATTTACAGTTAATTTGATTTGCACTAGTGTGAGTTCAGTGCCCTGCTTTTAGTTTGAGAATCAGATATGAATGGTGGATACGTTGACCAATATTTTGATGTTATTTGGTTTTCTGTAATGTATCGTCATCATTTTAATGTTCATTTTTCCATGCTTGCATGGGTCAGATGAAGTATTTTTATTAGGCAAATGTTCTACAGCCAAATACCCCCTGTTGCCAACCCGCACCTATTTTCAAGTGAGGCAACATTTCCCCAGGGCCACAGAATATTGGAAATGAAGGACACTGCTTGTACGATAGCGATACTCATTTACAGCTATCGTTGTATCAAGACAGGGAGATGGAGACACACACTCATGCATGCACTCACTCATGCATGCACTCACATGCAGTCACACACACATACACCCACTCACACACTTGTACATGCGCTCACGCACACAAGCACACTCACGCACACATGCACACTCACATACACACTCTTTCGCCTCTTCTCAAATCCAGCTGAATGTTTTATCCACAGCTGTGAACACTTCTCTCAACATAGACACAAGGACACCAAAAGCTCTGATTCCACTTTTTTTCACATCACCACCATTTTTAGTCTTCATTGGTTTGAGGAAATCCTATTCCATTTGTTTTATTGCTTCTTTTGATCTTTACTTCCTCTTTCTCTTCTAGATTTCTGAATGCCATCATCATCATCATCTAATGTCTGGCTTCAATGCCGACATGGGATGCATGGTTCTACAAAGTTTGACAAGTTGCAAAATTATATCATGTGCACCAATATCTACTTTGGCATGGCTTTTTTTTTTGCAGGATGCCCTTCCTAATGCCCACCATTAACGCCTGATTTCAGTTATGTAAATAACGAAATATAACTGTTTAGAATTTAGATGGCCATATCTGGCATGAATATTCTTCTTGTTTTATGTTCAAACCAACCAGAACTGGCTTCTCTCACCTACCCTACAACGTCATTCATAAAATAATTGTATCAAAATCTCAAAGCTGCTAGATAATGCTTAATTGATTTAAAACGGTGTGAATGAATAAGTATTACGTTTGACAGAAAAGCCTGAATGCTAAAGGGTTAACCTCTTTAGACACCAACCTACCAGAGCCTGGGACCTTTCTGTTTTAAACTGATTTGAATTGAAATCTTTTATCAAAATCTCGTGTTAATGTTCCAAACACCAGCTTAATAACGACTGCTATTTATTAAATCATTATTATTTTCTAAATTAATTGAAACAAAGACATGAAGGGATGCTGAAAAGTTCCTGGCTTTAAGGGTTTTGCAAAATTCCTGGTTGGAGGGCTTAGAAAAACTGATGGACTGCTGCAATAAATGTGTGAATCTGAGAGGGGAATATGTTGAATAAAATCATAACTAACTGATCCTCCTGTATTTTCTTTTACCCAAAGCCAGGAACTACTTTGATAACCAGCTTTCTCCCAGTTTCATGGTTCTTTTTGTCCTTTTCTTCTCAGCTGTAAAGATTGACACCTAATTTTCTGATGCAGTTGGTGGAAGGAGAGTGAGGCACAAATCTGTCTTCACCTGGGCCTACAAGAAGAACACTTGTGGCACCGCCTGAACTTGACCTTTTAATCTCTAGTATAACATCTTATCTTTGTAAGCCATGTACTACTACTTACTGCCCCTCATGAGGAGGGAGACTAAATATTTTACCTCCTACTCCAAATAGTTATCAGTTGCTGTGTAATTAAGTCAATACATTGTTTAAATGAAACTAGTAGCTTAAGTTCAGTTATCTTACAATGAATCACATGCAATCTCTTAATGCTTACTTTGTAGTCTCAACATGAAACCAACATTTTTTGGTTTTTTGTTTTTCTTTTTTTCTGTTGAAATTTACACCTTTTGTTTCAATTAATTTTGGTAATAGTGAATTTAGTAAAATATCTTAATTATTAATCTGGTGAGTGAAACAAAAAAAAAATGTTTTATTTTGATATAAGTTGTTGGATCACTTTAACCCTTTAGTTACCATATTTCTGTCAAAATACACTGATTCTATTTCAGTTAATTTTGAAAATGATAATTTACTAAAATAACTTCGTCTTAATTAAGCTGGTATTTGGAACATAAAATGAAATTTTGATGGGAGGCTTAAATTTAGATTACTTTAAAGTGAGAAGTTTGTAGCATAGAACCAGAGGTCATCTGAGGCAGGTTGGTATGAAAAGGGTTAAAAACCTTTTTATGCTAGAATTTTTCTTCAAAAGTTAGCAATTTTGGTTTGTGCTGCAGTATCTTACAATTGAAATTCTCTTGGTGGTAGATATAATTTATTGTCTGGTTTGATACTACCATCTGGCATTTGGGTACCTTTATATGTTTGGTTTATTGAAATAAGTACCAGAAATGGATTGGGTCTCGTAATCTATAAAAATTTGCCACTTGGGTATTTCACAGGAACATAACATGGCCATAAATTTCTTCAGAGTAATTGTGGAATTACACTTGAGAGAATTCTAAAATTCAACTTTGCACCAGTGTCTCTTCTAAACTGGTATATTATTCATCCTCCTCCTCTTTGTTTTAGCATCCACTTTTCCATGCTTGCATGGGTTGGATAGATTTTATTTAGACAGATTTTCTATAGTCATATATCCTTCCTGTTGCCAAGCAAAGTAATGTTTCCCCATGGCCAGACATGTTTCTGCAGAATATTGGAAGTAAATGACATTGCCTGTATGACAGTGATACTCATTTACAACTATCACATGATGTCAAAAATAGGAGACACTAACACACACACATACACAAAATTACAGGTTTTTCAGTTTCTGTCTACCGAATCCTTTCACAAGTCTTTGGTAGTCCTGGGGTTGTATTGGAAGACACTTGCCCTAGGTACCATGCAGTGGAACTGCATGGTACCTAGAGCAAGTGTCTTAAAGCAGTATCATTGGGAAGCAAACTGCTCAATCATGCAGCCATATCTGTACCTATTAGATTGTCTTATCTATTAGATAAATTCTGTTGCAGTGCATATTTATTTGGATTAGTATATTTAAAACATATGAATAATTTTGACAAACTTTGGCTCCTGTGCTGGCGGCATGTAAAAAGCACCATTCGAGCATGGTCGATGCCAGTGCTGCCCAACTGGTCCCTATGCTGGTGGCATCTAAAAAGCACCCACTACACTCTCAAAGTGGTTGGCATTAGGAAAGGCATCCAGCTGTAGAAACCTTGCCAGATCAGACTGGTGCCTGGTGCAGCCTCTTGGTTTGCCAATCCCCCATCAAACCATTTAACCCATGCTAGCATGGAAAGCGGATGTTAAATGAGGATGAAGATGACAATGATGAATATTTACACCAGCACTTAATTGAAGAGTAGTTTTCTTTGTCTTGGTCACCTGACTAATGCTGGTGCTACAAAAAGAAGAAAAAGAAAAAAAACCCAGTACACTCAGTAGACTGGATGGTGCTAGGAAGCTATAGAAATGATGCCAGATCAAATACTGGAGTTCAATGATGGTCTTTGACTCATTAGGTTCTGTCAATTTGTCCAAACCATGCCAACATGGGAAGCAGGCATTAAGCGATGATAAATATCTTATAAATACTGGTGTTATTAGGTTTATATAGCCAAAAGGTTAGGAAGTTCATTCTGCAACCATGAGGTCTCGGGCTGCTTCGTATCTTGGCAAATATTGTTTTACTATGGCGTTTAGTCTCCTCAGACCTTGTGAGTGAAATTGGTTTGACAGAAACTGTGTGGAAGTTCGCCAGGTGTCTATTAGCTCAAAAGATACATAACTGTCACATGCAATGTATAATGCTGACCCTCCCTAAGAATTATGTTAACAGTAAAGGCACAGGCATGGCTGTGTGGTAAGAAGCTTGCTTCTCAACAACATTGATCTGACTTCAGTCCCACTGTGTGGCACCTTGGGTAAGTGTCTTCTACAAAAACCTTGGGCCGACCAAATCCTTGTGAGTGGATTTAGTAGACGGAAACTAAAAGAAGCCCATCATATGTGTGTGTGTGTGCGTATATATATATGTGTGTGTGTGTGTGCGTATATATATGTGTATGTATATATATATATGTGTGTGTGTGTGCGTATATATATATGTGTATGTATATATATATATGTGTGTGTGTATAAATGTATATATATATATCTGTGTGTCTGTGTTTGTCCCCCATCACTGCTTGACAACTAGTGTTGGTGTGTTTATGTCCCCATAACTGTTTTGCAGTTCGGCAAAAGAGACCAATAGAATAAGTCCTAGACTTACAAATAATAAGTTCTGGGGTGGATTTTTTCCGGCAAGGTGGTGTTCCAGCATGGCCACAGTCAAATGACAGAAATAAGTGAAAGTAAAAAGAACTTGTCTGTAAGGTGCTCGACCGCTTATTAATTCAGGGACGAAATATCCAGTTGATCAAGCAACTGAATCTTCGTTGTATGAAAGAGATCCATCATTAAGTTTATATTGTTATATGTTCTCAGATTTATTCAAATCTTGGAACATGCTGCTGCTGCTGGTGATGATGTTGACATGACAACAAAGATGATGATGGTGGGGGTGATGAGGCATGCTGCAAACAGCTATATAATTGCTATTGTTTTCCATTAGCGCTTATGTAAACATGTTAAGACTTGCGGCAGTGTATCTCTAGCTGCACTATCTCACTGCTTTATTGATTTCATTCATTATTTTGTATATGGGCTGTTGAATGGTCAGAAATTGTGCTGTCTTGGAGCTATGGTTTATCTGTAATATAGTTTCACTAGATTCTTTATTGTTATTATTATTGTTATTAAAGATGTGAGCTGGCAGAATTGTTACTGCGTTGGGCAAAATATTTAGCACCATTTCTTTTAGTTCTACATTCTGAATTCAAAAGCCATAAAGGTTGATTTTTACCTTCCCTTACAGAATTGGTAAAATAAGCACTAATTGAGCCCTTGACTTTCCCCTACCCATAAAATGTCAGACCTTGTGCTTTTAGTAGAAAGAATTGTCATCTTTATGAAGGTGGGAAAGCTGGTAGAATAATTACTGCACGAGATGAAATGCTTTGCAGCATTTCTTTCAGTTGTCTTTATATTCTGAGTTCAAACCCCACCAAGGTCAACGTTGTCTTTCATCCTTTCAGGCAGTTGACTGCCGTTCTTCTGTTGCTAACCTTCATGGATCTTGAAAGACAAAAAGACAATTTGTTGACAGAAGTAGCAACATCAACAACAATGCACGAAGCTCATGTCCTTTGTAGAGCACAAATGTAAGCACATACATGTACATATACACAATGGGTTTCTCTCGTTTTCTCTCAACCAAATTCTCTCGCAAGGCTGTGAGGGTTCAGGGCTGTAGTAGAAGATACTTGCCCAAGGTGTTGCACAGTTGGATTGAATTTGAAACCATAGGCTTGAAAAGTGCTGCTCTTAACTATACTGCCACATCTGTGCTCTTCCTTCCACACACACACACACACACACACACACCCATACCAAAGATTAATATGCTACTGAACAAACACAGCTTGGCCAGAAGCAGTCCATATTCATTGAGGTCAGTCTTGAGTTCCAATCCTTATTAAGGTTGATCTTGTACCATTTTTTAAACCCTTTTAATCAGGGAATATCAAGTTTACAGGCAGTAAAGCAATTGCCCCTATCCCCTATCTTATAGAGCTTATCTTTCCTTTTCATATATATACACACACACACACACACAGACTTCTTTTAGTTTCAGTTTACCAAATCCACTCACAAGGCTTTGGTCGGCCCAAGGCTATTCGAGAAGACAATTGCCCAAGGTGCCAGTGGGACTGAACCTGGCACCATGTGGTCAGGAAGCAAGCTTCTTACCACACAGCCATGCCTGCACCAATATATATATATATATATATATAAGCTTCCACACACGCCAGCTTAATTTAATTCGTCCTTAGTTGAAAGACACCTGTTGTTATGTTCTGTTATTTGCATTTGTATTTGTGTAACATTTCTTCATTTTTCCCCATCCTTGTTTTCATATACTTTAGCTACTTTCTTCCAAGAAATCTAATGCTCTTAGCTTAGTTTTTCCTTGGGGCTGACCAGATTGGAGCAGTCTCGAGTATAACCAGCTGAAATTGCAAAGATAATCTGGAACTTGACTGAGAATAGAAAACTCCAAATGAACCGTCCTTGTTTTCTTTGTATCATCTGTCAGGATGTTTTGCATTCTTGTCCCATTTTTGTATTTTATATATATATATTATATATATATATATATATATAACAATGATAAATATCAAAGTGAGTTATATACAGTAGCGGTAACACATCGTGACGTATATTTGCCATCTCAATATGGCTACCCCTAAGGGTGGATGCTACTGTAGTTTTTAGCCCCAGGAGGACACACTCCTCCAGCTGGCCATAGACACACTTTCTGTGTCCTGTCAGTATTTGCAAAGGGAAGTCATCCTTCCCGTCTTCAACTTATGATACACACGGACTCGAGTTTCGAGGTATTGACCTCTCGTCAGCGTGTGACAATCATAGTTGTCGGCGAGAATTAGATTTCCTTCACAAATACTTATACTTTTTCCAGCGTCCACTGTCGCTGATATTGAAAAAGTGAAATCAAACAATGATAAATATCAAAGTGAGTTATATACAGTAGCGGTAACACATCGTGACGTATATTTGCCATCTCAATATGGCTACCCCTAAGGGTGGATGCTACTGTAGTTTTTAGCCCCAGGAGGACACACTCCTCCAGCTGGCCATAGAAAGTGTGTCTATGGCCAGCTGGAGGAGTGTGTCCTCCTGGGGCTAAAAACTACAGTAGCATCCACCCTAGGGGTAGCCATATTGAGATGGCAAATATACGTCACGATGTGTTACCGCTACTGTATATAACTCACTTTGATATTTATCATTGTTTGATTTCACTTTTTCAATATCAGCGACAGTGGATGCTGGAAAAAGTATAAGTATTTGTGAAGGAAATCTAATTCTCGCCGACAACTATGATTGTCACACGCTGACGAGAGGTCAATACCTCGAAACTCGAGTCCGTGTGTATCATAAGTTGAAGATGACTTCCCTTTGCAAATACTGACAGGACACAGAAAGTGTGTCTATGGCCAGCTGGAGGAGTGTGTCTCCTGGGGCTAAAAACTACAGTAGCATCCACCCTTAGGGGTAGCCATATTGAGATGGCAAATATACGTCACTATATATATATATATATGTATATATATTTAACTTTGTGTCTTTGTGTTTTCCCTGGTGTTAGTATGTTTATGTCCCCACAATAGAGCAGTCTGGCAAAACAAACCAAGAGAATAAGTACCAGGCATTCAAAACAAAAAAGCACCAGGGTCGAATCCTTCACCGAAAACTTCTTTTGAGGCATAGTTGCAGTCTAATGACTTATAGTAATATATGCATATACATTTCAATAATCTATGAAGTAATATGACTTAAGTATTATGAAAGATATGTGGGTTGTGTTTGTTCTACTTTAGGCTGTATAAAACTACTTCAAAGCAATTAACTGACAAATTCAGTACGAGTTTTATTGTGACCATCCTCCCCCACCCTACTGGCCTGGCATGGATTACTTAGACTTGTAAAATATGTATGGCATGGCTGTGGGATAGACAGAAGCTAAAAGAAGTCTATTGTGTTGGGCCCAACAGAGGCAAAATGTCTGAGCTCCTTTTGAGAGTTGGGTCTGACAAAGGCAAAGTGGCTGAGCTCCTTTCGAATGTTGGGCCCGACGGAGGCAAAGTGGCTGAGCTCCTTTTGAGTGTTGGGCCTGCTGAAGGCAATGACTAAGACTTTTGGCTTGAGAAGAAGGCCCATCAAGCCAAGTAAATTTGCAGTCATGGCAGATACCGGTGTCGTGCAAATGGCACCTGCTCCGGTGGCATGTAAAAGCACCCATTACAATCTTGGAGTGGCCGGCATTAGGAAGGGCATCCATGCCAAATCAGACTGGAGTCTGGGGCAGCCTTCCAGCTTGCCAGCCCTGGTCAAACCGTCCAACTTGTGCCAGCATGGACAACAGATATTAAATGATGATGATAAATATTCCCTTTCAAAATAATCAACTGTGTAATTGTATAATTTTCTTAAGATCTTAATTCTAACCCCTTTTGCTTTGGGGGTTTATTGAAAGCAATGGATTTCTGAAATAACTACATTTATAGGGTTATAGTTCCCTTACATAGGGTGATTATAATAGCATAACTGCCATTATATCTATATTCTCAATGAGAATAAACATCACCATCAACACCTAACATTTTCTTTCTTTACTTTGTGTTTTGTTATTCTATTCTACTTACTGCACTCATATTTATTTCACTTGCGGAATACTTTGTAAATGGGGGGCTAAAATATTTTAGTGGGGTCATTCATAACTGTGATGACAGCAAACTTTCAGCAAGATGACAGTTGCCAGTTCAGCTTGTGTTGTAGCAGAAAATTGACCTAACAATTAACTATGGAGGAGTGGCGAGGTACTGCAAAGGCTTATAGGGTGCACACACCCATCTATCTGTCTATCTGTCCATGCAAACATTTGTGTGTGTGTGTGTGTGTGTGTGTGTGCTTAGGTTTATATGTATGTATGTGTATCAGTGTGTTTGTGTGTGTGTATATATATATCTTTTACCTTTTACTTGTTTCCCTGTACCTTAACAGTTCAGCAAAATAGACCGAGGGAATAAGTACTAGGCTTACAAAGAATAATTCCTAGGGTCAATTTGTTCGACTAAAGGCAATGCTCCAGCATGGCCACAATCGGATGACTGAAACAAAGAAAAGCAAAGAATATATATATATATATATATATAAAACTTAGATATGTTTCGACCAAAGATTGGTCCAGGCCATGTCTAACTTAATAGCACCACCTGATAGGATTATCTCAACCCTTTTTAAGTTAAGTACTGCGGTGTCCTGGTCCATTCAAGTAATGAGTTTTTGTTGAGTGAGTTGTATCCAGGTAAAGGTGGCTTATCTGGTATTCCTTGAAGAAATTTGTCCAGACTCTGTTTAAAGGTGATGGGATCCTTTTCTTCTTTGATCAGTTTTGGGACAATGTTAAACAGGGCACGGCCTGTTGAGGAAAAGAAAATGTGTCGCAGAGTACCTATATGTTGTGATCCTGAATTGAGCAGGGAATGCATGGCCTGTGGTCCCATTCTTGGATGAACCTTGAAACTAATGTTCAGGTCGTATGGGCAATGCTTATATATATATATATATATATATATATATATATAGATGTAGATATATTGATAGATACTTATAGATGTGTGTGTGCATTTATATGTATATATATATGTGGGTGTGTATATGTATATATATATGTATATATATATGTATGTATATATATATGTATATATATATGTATATATATATGTATATATATATATATATATATATATTATATATATAAATAAATAAATAATCTGTCTGTCTGTCTCTCTGTGTGTATTTGTATATATGTATGTATGTGTGTATATATATATAGATATATATAGATGTAGATATATTGATAGATACATATAGATGTGTGTGTGTATTTATATGTATATATGTGTATGTATGTATGTGTGTATGTATATATATATATATATATGTATATAAATAACTAATCTGTCTGTCTCTGTGTGTGTGTATTTGTATATATATAATATGTATGTATGTGTGTATATATATATATATCAATAGCAATTTATATATTTGTGTGTATCTACAGATATATATATATATATATATAAATATATAGACACACACACAGACAAGTGTGTATGCACTCATACGCATTCATATACATACACACACACACACAATACACATCATTGTCTCGTGGGAAATATTTTCACTTTGAATAACCTTGTATTGTTTCATAAACTCGATGGCTTTGTCATTTTTTGTTTATTCAGTTATTTTTGGATGGGTTTGAGTGGATCAGAAACAAATTTTTGTGTGTGTGTGCAGTTGGTCTTTTCCTGCTTCGTGTGTGTATTTCACTTTGTCTTTTCCTGTATCATAAGAGTTTCTAGGGACGGAACACTTAAGTCAGTACTTAATATCTGTACAATATTGGAAATGACCATGGTCACGTGTTGACAGGACATAGCCTCGACTGTTTATATAGACTTTCCCAGAGTAGAAGTACAAAGCAGCAAGCATTCATTACATATATAATTTTTATTTCCCTTACTTGTTTCTGTCATTTGACTGCGGCCATCCTGGAGCACTACTTTTAGTCGAACAAATCGAACCCAGGACTTATACTTTGTAAGCCTAGTACTTGTTCCTTCAATCTCTTTTGCCGAACCGCTAATTTACAGGATGTAAACACACCAACATCTGTTGTCAAGCAATGGTGGTAGGGACAAACACTGTCACACCCACACAAATATATACATATTCAGTAGTACATCAGTTTTCGAACACCTCTGACCACGAATAAATAGTGCTTTATATATATATATATATATATATATATATATATATATATATAAAGCACTATTTATTTGTATTCAGAGGTGTTCAAAAATGGAGGTTCTACTCTGTGTCTATATACATATATATATATATATATATATATATATATATATATATATATATATGATGGGCTTCTTACAGTCTTTGGTGGTCTGAGTCTTTAGTAGAAGGCACTTCTTGCCCAAGGTGCCATGCAGTTGGACTGAACCAGGCAAGCTTCTTACCACACTGCCAAGCTTGTCTTATTTGATTTGTTTAGGTGGATGTATATATAAACCATAGATGGTTTTTAAGATCTGTTTTGTGCATGTATACACACACACACACACATATACATTACAAGTGGATGGAACTTGAGGAGGATAGGATGAAATACTGAAGGATGACAGCAGAATGATGAACATTTCCAATGAGGTGGCAAAGGAGTGAGGTTCCTGGTGCCTTGCTGTACTCAAGATGCCCCCGTCCTCCACAACTGAAGTATTAAAGCCACATCCTCTGCCTGAAAAAATGCTGTCCCGATGCCAAATGAAGACAGTAGGAGCCTGGTGCAGCTCTGGTCAAACTGTCCAACTCATACCAGCATAGGAGATGGAAGTTAAAGGATGATGATGTTGATATTGTATCTGGTGTAGAGCTTAATTTAGATTATCATCATCCTGTCTGCTGCTAGTGAAGTGGTTAAGCAACTACTATGTTTAGTAATATTACTAGTTAATAGAGCAAAATGGAGGCAGAATTACAAAATGTAGGCATAAATTTATATTACTGCATATATTATTATAATTTATAATGATATATAGTTGTGTTAATCCTAGTTTCTCATGTGCACACACACACACACACAAAATATGAGAGATCACTGTGTGGATCCCTTGTATGCTAGAAATAGATGTCAAACCGTCTTACCACTAAATATGTGTCCTCCATTTAGTAAGACGCTAGACTTTTACGAGCTAGACAAATGAAAAGAAATAAACATAGCACATTTCTTTTCGTTTGTCTAGCTCGTTAACATCTAATGTCTTACCAAGTTGTGAGCACAGATTTAGTGGTAAGATGGTTTGACATCTATTTTTAGCATATAAGGGATCCACATAGTGGTCTCTCATATTGTTTATATTTAAATAGAATGCACGGCCCTTGGACATTTTTAAGTATACTGACCACTGGTTGAAATTGAAATCCAGTCTGATTTGGCTGGTTGAAATCCAGTCTGATTTGGCATGGCTTAGTCATTTAATAATATTAATTTCTACTATATATAATTGTCATAATTTTAATTTCCCAGTTTCATGCTGGCATGAGCTAGGTGGCTTGACAGGTTCGAGGAGTGCATTGTGTTCCAGTATGTACTTTGGCAGGTTTCTGAGGCTGGACATCTTTCTTAATGATATACTAGGTCTGGTCATTAAGTATTTGGACTGTTGTCATAGTAACGAAGCTAAAGCATGCAGAGTGAAACCACTTGCCACAGATTGGCCTTCAACTCTGCTGTGCATCCGCTCTGAGTTTTAGCATTCTAGCTCACTTCTCCTGTTTACAGCAGTGCTTGGAAGGAAGGTGTGGTTGTATTGACCATAACAAAGTTGTCATGGCAATACCTGCACAGGGGCCTATGCCAAGTTGCAGAAAGTGTATGAGCCATACACAAGTGTGCGAGTGGTTCAGATGTTTTCCAAGATGGCTGAAAAAATGTTGATATTGATGAATGTTCTGGGAGACCTGCAACCAGCAGAACTGAGAAAAACATTGCAAATGTGCATGCAGCTGTGAAGGGAAATCATCAAATCACCATCCGTGAGTTATCAGAGGATGTGCAGATTAGTTACAGTTCAGTTCAGTCCATTATCACTGAAGATTTGGGTATGAGATGCATGTCTGCCAAGTTTGTACCAAAACTGCTTCCAGCTGACCAAAAAGACGCTCTGGTTTCAGTTGCACAAGATCTCTCTGATAGTGTCAAGAACGATGAAAGTGTTTTGAAAACATTGCGTAGGCCTCTGGGCAGGTATTGCTAAGATTTTGGCAAAATTTGTATGCTGGAGCTCAATGTAGTCCTGCAGTTCACCGGATCCTTCAAATTGTCCAACCTATCCATGGAAAATACAAAATGTTGTTGACTTTTGTTTGGGTTAATTTAAAAGATAAATAACCTCAATAGTCTCAGGAAAATCATCATCATCATTTAACATCTGTTATCCATGCTGGCATGAGTTGGACAGTTTGACCGGGGCTGGCATGCTGGAAGGCTGCACCAGGGTCCAGTCTGATTTGGCATGGCTTTCTGTGACTGGATACTCTTCCTAATGCCAACCACTCTGAGAGTGTAATGGGTGCTTTTACGTACCACTGGCATGAGTGCCATTTGCGTGATACCAGTATCAGCCACGACTGCAATTTTGTTCGGCTAGATGGGTCTTCTCAAGCACAATATGATGCCAAAGGCCTTGGTCATTGCTTCTGTGAGGCCCAACACTAAAAAGGAGCTCAGCCACTTTGCCTCCATGAGCCCCAACACTCAAAAGGAACTTAGCTACCTCACCTCTGTGAGGCCCGTTCAAAAGGAACTCAGCCACCTCGCCTTGGTGAGGCCCAACACTCAAAAGGAACTTGGCCACTTTGCCTCCACATAACCCAGGAGCTTGGCCACTTTGCCCCCATGAGACCCAACACTTGAAAGGAACTCAGCCATCTTACTTCCATGAGGCCCAACCCTCGAAAAGAACTCATCCACTTTGCCTCCATCAGGCCTGACGTTCAACTTTCTGATTTCATTACCATATTGTGTTCAAATACATTGCTTTTGTTTCAATTAATTTTAACGAGGAATTTAGTGACCCTTTTGCTACCATATTTCTGCTGAAACATTACTTTTGTTCATTTAATCGTGAAAATAATGAAGAATTTATGAAAATAACTTTGTCATTAAGCTGCTGCTTTGAATATAAATTAACAAGAAATTTTGAAGGAAGGTTTTAATTGAGATCACTTTGAAATGGAAAGTTTGTATCATAGAACCAGTGGGGGTGGTCATGGGTGAGTTGGTATTAATAGGGCTAATCAGTGTATTAAGTTTGAAAGTTTCTGACATCAAAATTATTGATTTTTTTTTTAGGTTTGAATTTAATCCTTTGGCATTCAGATTACTCTGTCAAATGTAATGCTTATTTATTCACTTTGTTTTGAATTATCCACACATTATCTCATAGCCTTGATATTTTGATTCTTTATTTTTAGAATGACATTGTAGGCTAGGTGTGATAGGCCAGACGATGCAGATCTGAACAAAAACAGTGGAATATTTTGGCTAAATACAACCAATTTAACAGCAGGTCAACTGATATCAAAAGTTTGAATTAATAACCACCAGGGCTGCTGATTGGCTCCTGTGCCAGCGGCATGTAAAAAGCACCATTCAGGCATGATCATTGCCAGCGTTGCATTACCAGTACATGTTCGGGTGGCATGTGAAAAACAGCTCTCAAGCGTGGTCATTACCAGTGCCACCGGATTGGCTCCTGTGCAGGTAGCGCATGAAAAACACCTTTTGAGTATGGTCATTGCCAGAATCACTTGACTGGCCCTTGTGTCATTGGCACGTAAAAGCACCCACTACACTCTGAGTGGTTGGTGTTAGGAAGGGCATCCAGCTGGATGCCTTCTGGATCATCAGTCCTCAGTCAAACTGTCCAACCCATGCCAGCATGGAAAGCGGATGTTAAACAATGATGATATGGTGTTTGATTATTTTTTAAAAATTCTATTTGGATATTAGTTTTCAATATTCATCATCTTACTGGAAGAATGTCACTAAATCTATAGTTTATTTCATAATTTTAATTGGTGTCCTGTTTATATCTGGGATAGAATGTCCTTTCTAGCTGTGTAAACATGTGGCTGCAACTATCATCTGTACCATTTTAACATATACTTTTTCATGCCAGTATGGGTCAGATGAGTATACATTGAAACAGTCTCTTTATGACTGGATACTGTTCCTGTCACCAACCTCCTCTTGTTTCCTGGTGAGATAATAATCTCCCAGTTTACAGAACAGCCAGTTGCCCAGACATGTTTTATATAGAGAATTGGAAATGCACAACATTGTTTAAGGATTCTTTAGTTTAAAAAATATCTTTTATTTTTTGCTTGTTTCAGTCATTAGACTATGGCCAGGCTTGGGTACCATCTTGAAGAATTTTAGTTAAACAAATGAATTCCAACACTTATTTTTTTTCTCCTACACCTTATTCTGTTGGTTCCTTTTGCTGAACCACTAAGTTATGGGGGTTGTAAATGCACCAACACTGGCTGTAAAGCAGTGGTGGGAGGCAGATAGACACGGACACACACACACACACACACACATAATATATGAATGCTCGAAATGAGGAGTAGATAAACAACCGACTGCAGATGGTTGATGAAGGGTCCTTTCTCAGTGTTTACTTGTCTGATTTTCCATTTTTTTCTTGTTGTTTATGTATTTAACTCATATATTTACATATTTCATGTTATTTGCACTGTTGGTAATGTCCTGTACTCATATATGCCTGTATATAACGGGAAGCTTTATGAAAATAGACAAAAGACGAAGGCAGGTTTACGGAAATAAACAAAAGACGAAGGCAGGTGGAATACAAACAAACAATTGTATTAGTATGGCGCTCAGGAAATATAAATAAAACAAGTGTTTAACGTTTCGAGCCTACGCTCTTCAACAGAAAGATACACAGAGAAAAAACACAGAAAGGAGAAAAATAAAACGAACGGGACAGTTTATGCGAACAAGTTCAAGGTTGAGAGTTCAAGGTTGGAAATGTATAGACGTCGTGGTATATTTTTTAAGGATTTCACATCATATATATATATATATGTTATATATTATTTACTATATATATATATATATATATATATATATATATAATAGCAGTATCACCCGGCGTTGCTCGGGTTTGTTTCAACCCTTTAGAATTGGAATTTTTTAAAAGTAAAAATTTTGCATTATGTAGCTTGTTATTCTCTTTAAGTGAACATTTTTCTGGTTGAAATATACCGAAAAATGGTGACACAGCAGTCAAAAAATTGTAAAAAATAGGGATTTTCATAGAAATAAAACGTCATTTTGATGTAAATAATTTTTGGTGTTAACATGGTCCGATTTGAATTTCTTCTTCTACGGGAGGAAGAGCAAGCCTTCTTCTATCATACTCTCAATTTTGGTCAACTTGCGCTGCAGGGTTTCAGAGGAGATAGTGTTAGTTGAAGGTTACCAAACCTGCCATACACAGACAAATACAGCTTTATATATAGATATACACATGCGCGTGTGCACACACACACACACCAGCCTTCTTTCAGTTTTTATCTACCAAATCCACCCACAAGGCTTTGGCAGGACTGAGGCTATAGGACAAGATACTTGCTCAAGGTATTCTCAGTGGCATTGAACCCAGAACCATGTAGTTGAGAAGCAAGCTTCTTACCACACACCCATTCATGGTAGGCTGGTTGCAAATGCCACAATCAAAGAGCTATTGCTTAAGAACCAGCGAACAAATCAGAAACATACACACCACAATAGGGTTCTTTAGTTTCTGCTTTGTCCACTCACAAGGAATTGGTCAGACTGAAGCAATACTAGAAAGATGCTTTCCCAAGGTGGAATGAAGTGGGACTGATCCTGAAACCATATGGTTGCAGAGCAAGCCTTCTAGCCATACAACCATGCCTCTGTGTGTGTGTGTGTGTGTGTGTGTGTGTGTACACATTCAGAGTTCAAATTTCACCGAGGTGAATTTTGCCTTTCATCCAAGCTCTTTATGTAAACACCTCAACTAAAACCTTCCCTACGTTAGATCCTGGAACTCAGGGGTGGACCATGAAACTGCACATATATTTGTATGTATGTGTAGCCCAGTGTTTCTCAACCGGGGTACCCTGGAACCCTAGAGTTCCGCAAAAGGTTCCTAGGGGGTCCATGAGAAAGAGGGAGATAAGCTAGTGCTAATTTCATGATTGTAATATTACTATAGATGCACAACATATTATTGGTTGTAGTAACGATTGTTTGCCAACTTAATATGGCAGCCTGGTTTAGGACTAATGTTGCTGTAATTTAGCCTCAGGAGACATTATCTCCAGCTGGTTATATGACATGGTGTGTGTTGGCAGACAATCTTTATTATAAAGTACTGTTGCTGAATATCTCATGTTGTGAGATTTATAAATGGTAATTTTCTAATTTATAAATCAGTGACTAGTTGTCACTTTGAAAACTATATATTTCAAACGGGAATTTGGCAGCGCCACCTCTAGCCAAACAATTTTTCTGTGTTGACGAAGGGAAATAACCCAGAAATCGTGATACACAGATATTGTTTTGATCTGGGTGGGGATGCTAGATTCCCTTGTTCGAAAATATAAGGACACAGATCGTGTCGTACAGCCAGCTGGAGACGATGTCTCCTGGGGCTAAATTACAGCCACATTAGTCCTAAACCAGGACTGTTATGTTGGCAAACAATTGTTACTGTCCCCAAAACCATTGTCTGGCAACTGATGTTGGTGTGTTTACATCCCTGTAACTTAGCAGTTTGGCAAAAAAAACCTATAGAATAAGTACCACGCTTACAGAGAATAAGTCCTGGGGTCGATTTGTTTGACTAAATGCAGTGCTCCAGCAAGGCTGCAGTCAAACGACTGAAACAAGTAAGAGAAAAGAACATACGCACATACATAATTTTTTAAAAATGTGCCTAAAGCCATCTAAATGGTAAATCAAATGAGTTTTTACATATTGCAATAATTACATTGAAAGTGTTGCTCAAGTTTTGACCTTGCCAAATTCTTTTCCCAATAATATAAAGAACTACAGACATTCCAATATATTTAGGACAGTTTTGCTCCCAGTAGAATTTATCTTTCTGTTATTTTAGTCCTTTGTGGGGTGGGGTTGGGGACGGTTTTTCTTATTTTTCTCCCCCCCCCCCAAAGTGGGATATGTAATGTAATACCATTTAAAAAGATTTTGGGATTTAATTGTTATCCTGAAGCATTACTTTTGCAAAATTGGAAAACTTCAGCATCAAATAATCGGTTTTATTCAAGCAACGTCGCTTTCTAATAGAATGACACCATTTTTCACATTTTTCTGCTCTTGCCACAGGTCAGTCTAGCCTTATGCAACAAAATACCATACTTTTATACACACACACACACAATGTCTCTCTATCAGCCTGGTATGCAAATGTCTTTGTGGTACATGAAATTATTTATGATGGTATGTGAATGACTATTTGATGTTAGACAATATTTATTCAAATTCCAGGAAAATATAATTCACACAAAAGGTCTTGGAATGTTTCTATTTTTCCTTCTTTTTTCTTTTTCTTTCTCACTAAAATTGGTTGGTTGATAAACATTGCTTGTAGCCATTTTTAAATGAAAAATATTGATTCGGTTTCACTAGGCACCATACCAAATTTTGTTGGGTAGCTGTGTAATTGGTTAAATTTCACCTTAGGAAGTATTCTTGTATTATCTGATTGGCATCAGATGAAAAAATGAATCTTCAAAGATTAACGCTCACTTTTTAATATTTAGACTTTTTTCAAGACAAGATGGTGTTTAACTCTTTGGCATTCAGATTCCTCTGTGAAAATTTAATGCTTATTTTATTCAAATTGTTTTGAATGAATCTTGTATTATCTTGTAGCTTCAAGATTTCTGTGATGTGATTGCTTACTTTTAGAATGGCATTGTAGGTGATGTGTGAGAGGTTGGATTTGGTCAGTTTGAATATTTAACAAGTAGAATATTTCGGTTGGATTTGGCATGCAAATATGAGTGTCAAAGTTCTACTTGGGTGAAGTAAAGCTTGACCTTCATGTCTTTTGTTTGATAATTAAAGTGGGGAGAGGGGCGGGGGCAGGATGGGTAATTAGAACCCTCTTGTGATACTTTGTATTAAATTAAGTGTATCAGGGGTGCACATTCTTAAGTGAAGGTGTGTTCCCTTGTGGTTAAGGGTATTGTATTCATGATTGTGGTTTCAATTCGCAGACTGGGCAGTGCACTGTGTACTTTAGGCAAAACACCACATTTCACATCGGTCCAGTCCACTCAGCTGTAAAAGAGGTACCACGCAACAATTGGTTCAAGCAGAATGTTAAGATTTTGGTCACTTATACTCCATGGGAGTCTTGGGTGCTCTCAGATAGCCTACAAGTCTTGGGGCTACAAGTTTTGGGGCTCTAAGATAGTGAGGTCCAGGGGTTGATCATGGTGTATGTCAGTATGACACCAACAGATTGGTTATAACAGGAATGGTCAACAGGGTTGATTAATATGAGAAACTAGAGCTTAGCCATCATTTTCAGGTGACTTTTACTAATTGTTTTAGATACCTATGTGGTTATCATCATCAACATCATTTAATGACCATTTTCCATGGATTGGATGTTTCAACTAGAGCTGGCAAGTCAGAGAGTTGCACCAGGCTCCAATCGTCTATTTTGGCAAGGTTTCTGTGGCTGGGGACCCTTCCTAATGTCAACCACTTCACAAAATGCATTGGGTGCTTTCTGCATGGCACCAGCACAGGTGCTTTTTATGCGTTGATATAGATACCCATGTGGCCCTTCCTCTCGTCACCCAATGGTTCATTAAGAATGTGATAGCTGGCAGGAGAGAAAGCTGCACTAAACATCAGCTGGTACTCATTTACAGTCTAGTAGACTGACTGCAGCCACCTGTAATGAAGTGCATTGCTCAAAGACACAACATAGTACTTGGTTCAAGAATTGAACCAGCAACATTAGAATTGTGGGCTGAATGCCCTAACCACAGGACCATATGCCTTCACTTAGCAACATTTTTATACTTTATTGTAACTGATAATTTCTAACTCTTCAGCATTCAGATTTCTTTGTCAAATGTAATACTTATTCTATTCACTTTGTTTTGAATTTGTTGTGTATTATCTCATAGCTTTAAGATTTCAATGGTGTGTTTGTATATTGTTAGAATGACATTGATGGGTTGGTGTAAGAGGTTGGATCTGGTCTGTTTTAGCATATAACAAGTAGAATATTTTGGCTGGATATGGCTGGATTAAATGCTAAAGTGTTATTGGAAAATGAGGGACAGTACTTAATCCAAATCTTTGTTGTAGATTAGGTGAACTTCTTTAACAAATTTCCCAAAGAATTTCACTTGTGTACTTTCATTATTCTTCGATTCTTGAGTGTATATTTGCCGTTCAGGTTCCGTAACAACAACAACAGTAATAAATAGAACAGGAATGACTCTGTAATGTTACAGTTTAAATCTTTCTAAATCAACCTGCTTACTCATTTGGTGAAACGCTAGCAATTGAACTAAGGTAACTTTGTCTAATAACAATCGTTGGTAATGCAGTAAATACTTTCACTGTTAATGAAACATAAATATCTCTTAGTGGTAGGCATTGTATGTGTTCTGATTAGCAATTGAAGAAAGTGTCTAATTTCATTGCTTTTCTCTCTTTCTATCCTTTTTTGTTTTATTTTGGTTTTTAATAAGATGCTCTGCTTACAACATATTAATTACACTCAACTTCAGTCTTTTAATTATAATTTTTTTTTGTTGTTGTTAGGTGAAAATAGAACAATAATCACAGACTACAGTTGTTGACCGAAAAACAAGCGCAGTTTAATAGTGTTTTTTTCGTCTTTTTCTTTACTCTTGTGAAATTAATAGCCAAGACACAAACTAAAAATAACGAACTGGTGTTGAAAATATTTAGCATATTTTAAAAATAGTATTTTACTCTTGGGAGACACACCTTGCACCTTATGGGACTTTGTTTTGCTTTTTTTTTTTTCTGCACTTAATGTTTTAATGTAAATATTAAAGTTAGATTTTCTTGACAAATTTTCGCAGTTTGTATGTAGGTTTTAAATATTTCTCAACTTATGAAAAAATATATTTATGTATGTATGAATATATGTTTGTGTGTGTGTATGTGTACAGTTTTACTTGCAGGATCTTAATATATCTTTCTTTCAAACAAACAAAAAAAAATTTTTTTTTAAATATTTCTTTAATGCTGTGTTCAAGTTTAAATGAATGCTTTTTATATTGGAAGAAAAAATATAAAAAAAAAAGCATAAAAAGTATAAAACATAAAGTTTACGAAGAAAAATTTCATAACTTCCTCACCATGGAAACAATGAAAAAGGTAAAAGTGGAAATTAAACGGCAGAAAATGGGAGGGAGGGAGGGAGTAACAGGTAGTAACAGCCCAGAACGAATGATGTGTTTAGTCACACTTTATAGACATGATTGCATAAGCATTGCTTTGGAGAATGGCTAGTGACACTCACTGCAACACCTACAATATCCTGACACTCACTGCAACACCTACAATTTCTCTGACAGGCTGCAGTTATCCTGATTCTGCAAAGAAAACCAGCAGTGCAGGGCCAGAGAACACCTAATGCCCTGATGGTGACTGGCATAAACTGGTAGCAGCCGGTCAGGCCTCTGTCATTGCTTTTATTGAAATTTAACTCAATTGTTTTTTACTTTAGAAAATTACTATTTGTAAATCTTACACTGAGAGATATTCAGCAACAGTACTTTGGAGTAAATGTTGACATCAAAAGAATTAGAGAGGAAGCTCATGCCATAGAGCCAGGTGTCATCTCAGGTGGGTTATCAGAAGGTTTAAAAAGAAAGTTTGCATCATAGAACCAGGTGTCATCTAAGGTGGGTTATCAGAAGGGTTAAAAAGAAAGTTTGCATCATAGAACCAGGTGTCATTCAGGTGGGTTATTAGAAAGGTTAAAAAAAATTTTTGCATCATAGAACCAGGTGTTTACTCATGTGGGTTATCAGAAGGGTTAAAAAGAAAGTTTGCATCATAGAACCAGAGGTGATCTCAAGTAGTTTAGTGTATATAGAGTTAAGAGATGTATCTAAAAATTTAGCTGATACTTAACTTAGGATCTAAAACTGAAAAGAGAGCCTAAGGCACAACTAGATATGATAGTCATACAAAAGAACTGGTTATAAATTTTTCATTTTGTTTGTTTATATAGCTTAACTAATGAAGGATTTAGACTTAGCTTTGCTGTCATTTTCATGTGTGTAATTTGGCTGAAAGTTAAATATACTTTTAGACATATTAGATCTAATCTTTTAATACCAGTTCAACTTGTTCATTTACTATTTTAACACTGCACTGCATATTTTGAAAAAATAAACCTTTTAAATCCGATTTATCCAAGGTGCAGTTGTCGAGTTGGTGAGCTAATAATGTCTTCTTTATATGTGGTTTGTGAATATGTTAAGTCGTTGCACACTTTTGGGATTGCTATAGAATCATTTGTTTATTTGTGGGTGTCTCAGTTAATGAATGATTAAGATGGAAGACTAATTGAGAGATGGAATAAGAAAGAGGTTGGTCCTATCAAGACTCAGTGTGTTTGTGTGTGTGTACAAAGGTACAGGCATGGATGTATGAAATGTTCACTTCCCAATCACATGGTTTCAGGTTCATTTGCACTCTGCAGCATCCTTTGGCATCTTTTACAACCCTGGGCTAACCAAAGCTCTGTGAGTAGATTTGGTAGTCATAAACTGACAGAATATTGTTGTGTATGTGTTTGTTTTTCTCTGCAATTGCTGGTGCAAAAGGGAAAATGTGGTGGACAGTATGGCTAGTTTCTCCTCTCAACAAATGTCCACTTACATTATGCTTTCAAAGCTGTGTGGAATAAGCCAGTCACCTCCTATTTTGGTCATCTCCCACTTCTTATCCACCATTCACTACCTCCACCCCTACGGTTGTAACCTACCTCCAATCTCCACCTTCCACTCTACCATGAACACTTGCAACCTCCACCCATTCACACTCCTCGTTCTTCAGTCCCCATTGACCTATCTTAAAGGTTCACACAAATGCTTCACCACCCCTATTTTTATCTCCTTTCAGGTATTCCCTGATCACTCCCACCTCCTTTTCTAAAATGTCAATAGTTTTGTAGCCCCCATCTACATGAAACCTGTTTTGATCTGACCCCTTCTTTCATACTTCAACCTCTCATCTTTTGTAAAGCCACCTCCCTCTGGGTTTTAATTCCACATCCTGCACGGCAACTTCATTCGTGGTGGCCCAAACAATGTACCCCAGCAAATGCTGTCAAGTGGTTGTTATTAGGAAGAGCATCCAGCCATAGAAACCATGCCAAAGCTGACATTGGAGCCAAACTCTCCAACCCATACCAGCATGGAACAAAGACGTTAAATGAAAACGGTGATCTCTCCTCTTTATAATGCTTTCTTCATATTCTAGCAAAACAAGGCAATGTCTTTCTTTTTAACTCTTTGAGGTCAGGTTGCAGTTCAAGAAAACTGTGAGGAAATTATAGTGGGTATTTTCTGGAATAAGGCGTCTACATTCTTGTTGACAGTGGCTCTAGTTACATGGCCTTTATTTGTATTTCAAGGAAATTTATTGTAAGCTATTTTTGTTTCATGTCTTAAGAAATACCACCACCAATACATTTAGTAGAGAACATTAAATTATGTCAGTGACATAGATATTTGACACCAAAACATATACATTATATATATATATATATATATATATATATAAAAATTTAGTAGTATAATATAAAGAAAATGGAGAGTTTGAATACAGCAAAATCAATTTATTTACATAACTGTCATCTGTATTAATAACTATCCAAATTTCTGATGCAGAAGCTTTCTTTAAAAGATTTATATTTATTTATTTTGGTTGATCCTTCAAATAAAATTGAAAGCATTTGTAAACTATGTGGCTTCAAGAAAAAGAAAAAGGAAATTATTTATGAAATAAAAATGTTTGTAGATTTATTTAGAAATTTTTATTTATTGAAACTTTACAAAACGTTAAACAGGATGTCAGTTTTTTTTATTTTTTTATGTCAGCGACTATGGTTGGTGGCATTCAGGACAATGATATACAATGTCAGTCATATATTTATTATTTATATTGTTTTTACGAAACTCTTTAAAGGTTAAGTTGATATAATGCTGCAACTTAGCCATTAATGCCAATTTACAAAAAAAGAAAAGAACAAAACAAAGCCCTCAAAAGATGATGTCTCCTTCTTTTCTGTGGATAATTTGTAAATTTGTCTATGACACTGGTAACTTAAGAGAATATTCTGTTACCAATTATTCTTGGAAGTTGTTTCATTCTAGTTTCATTGAAAGAAACTTCCAGTCAGCTGAGGAAGTATCTTCATTGAAGAAAAAAAAAGGAAAACAGGTACAGGCGTGTTGGTGTGGTAAGAAGCTTGCTTCCCAACCACATGGTTCTGGGTTCAGCCCTACCGCGTAGCACCTTGTGCAAGTGTTTTCTGCTATATTCTTTGGTTGACCAAAACTTTCGTGAGTGGATTTGGTAGATGGAAACTAAATAGAAGCCTCTGTGTGTGTGTGTGTGTGAGATCATCATCATTTAAAAACTGTTTTCTATGCAGGCATGGGTTTGACTGATGAGGTGTGTTTCGTCTTTTCTGTGTTTGTCCCCCACCTCTGCATGACAACCAGTGTTGTTTTGTTTACATCCCTGTAACTTAGCAGTTTGGCAAAAGAAACTGATAGAATATCTACTAGGCTTAAAAGAAAAATAAGTACGGGTTGATTCATTTGACTAAAAATTCCTCAAGGCAGTGCCCCAGCATGGCCACAGTTCAATGACTGAAACAAGTAAAAGATAAAAGTTACTATAAGGGGTAGACATAGCTGCATGGTTAAGAAGGTAGCTTTGCAGCCATGTTCTCTTGCCAAGGTCAACTTTTGTCTTTTTAGGGTTGGCAAAGTAAGTACCAGTTAAATACTGAGGGTTATGCAATCAACTGCACCCCCCTTCCCTGAATTACTTGCCTTGTGCCTATAGTAGAAGAAATTATTATTCATTAACTAGTTGATCATTTAACCAATGAACTAATTGTTTAATTAATCCTTCACTCACCTGACTAAGTTTGTCAAAGTCCTTTGTCATTAAGGTGGCGAGCTGGCAGAAACATTAGCTTACTGGGCGAAATGCTTAGCGGTATTTCGTCTGTCTTTACGTTCTAAGCTCAAATTCCACCGAGGTTGACTTTGTCTCTCATCCTTTCGGGATCAATAAATTAAGTACCAGCTGCATACTGGGGTCAATCTAACTGACTGGCCCCTCCCCCAAAATTTCGGGCCTTGTGGCTAGAGTAGAAAAGTCCCTTGTCATTTGCAACCTCTTCAATGAGATGCCCTCAGCAGGTCTGCTTCAGGTTTCTCTCTCTTCCTTAGTTTACAGATTGTATATTCAGATTTATGCAAACACAAGTGAGAACATGTGTGTGAGAGAGAGAGAGAGAGACATACATAGATAAAATGTGGTTGTGTGTGTGAGAGAAAGAGGAGAGAGAGAGAACATGTGCATGTATGCTCATGTTACAGTGTGGATTCTGTGAAAGGCGTGAGTGGTTAAATATCTAATCCATGGTTGCTGTTTTTGTGAATTGACTATGTGTGCATTGCATTGATTCGTGTGGGTGCATGTGTGGACATTCACGTGCAGGCACTTCATATGTTTTGCAGATGGCAGGGGTCATATTACCCTTTTATGACTCAACGGAATGAGAAATCTACTGATATACTATACTCCACATAAGCTTATGCAAACCATTTAAACACACACATACATAAAGCACTCAGATATGTTTGCCACACCAATGTATGGTTATTTAATCTTACCCATATGTATGTTTACTATCCTAACACACACACACACACCAATGTAAACCTATTAATCTAAGGGACTATAATTTTTTTTTTTCCCTCTAGGTGCTGGTGGCACATAAAAAGCACCATCCAAACATGGCCAATGCCAGCGACCCCTGAATGGCTCCTATGCTGGTAGCATGTAAAAAGCAACATCCGAACGTGGCCAATGGCAGTGCCCCCTGACTGCTGACTGGCTCTCGTGCTGGTGGCATGTAAAAAGCACCATTTGAATGTGGCTGATGCCAGTGCCCTCTGACTGGCTCCTGTACTGGTGGCACAGAAAAAGCACCATCTGAATGTGATCGATGCCAGGCTCGCCTGACTGGCTCCTGTGCTGGTGGCACATAAAAAGCACTTACTACATTCTTGGAGTGGTTGGCATTAGGAAGGGCATCCAGCTGTAGAAACTTTGTCAGATCGGGTTGAAGCCTGGTTCAGCCTTCTGGCTTGCCAGTCCTCAGTCAAACCATCCAACCCATGCCAGCATGGAAAGCGGATGTTAAACAATGACGGTGATGGTTACATGATAAGAAGTTTGTTTTCTAACCACGTTTCTGGGTTCAGTCCCACTTCATAGCAGCACCTTGGGTAACTGTATTCTACTACAGCCTCATGCTGACCAAAGCCTTGTGAGTGGATTTGGTTGATGGAAACTGAAAGAAACCTGTCATATATTTTTTATATATATATATATATGTGTGTGTGTGTTTGTCCTCTACTACCACTTGACAACCAGTATTGGTATATTTAAGTCTCTATAACTTAGCGGTTCAGCAACAGAGACTGATACAATAAGTACCAGGCTTAAAAAATAAATACTAGTGTCTATTCATTTGAGTAAAATTTCTTCAAGGCTGTGCTCCAGCATGGCTACAGTCTAATGACTGAAACAAGGAAAAATATAAATAATATAAAAGTAACTGATACGAATATTGGTTGGTTGATTTTTGCAGTCAAACTTTGTGTTGTATAGAGAAGTGGGGAAGAGAGAGGTGCAGGATGAGTGCATATTAGGCTTGGTGGCAGGCAATTCTTTATTCTCTTACTTGCTTCAGTCATTTGACTGTGGCCATGCTGGAGCGCCGCCTTTAATCAAAGAAATCAACCGCTGGCATGTAAAAGCACCCAGGTGTCATGCAAATGGCGCCCGTGTCGGTGGCATGTAATAGCACCCATTACACTCTGAGTGGTTGGTGTTAAGAAGGGCATCCAGCCGTAGGAAAAACCATGCCAAATAAGACTGGTGCCTGGCACAACCTTCCAGTGTGCCAGCTTGGTCAAACCGTTGAACCCATGCTAGTATGGACAATGGACGTTAAATGATGATGGTGATAATGTTGCTTTTTCTGTTAAACTGTCCTGTGTCCAAATTTGGCCAAATGCATCTTTTTCCAATATCTATTTTTGCTCACAGTAGCCAGTTTTTTTGGTCAAACTATCGTATCTCCAGCTGCTTCAGATGAAAGGTATCAAAAATTGTCAAAGTGTAGTACAACGGTTTTGCTATGGAATGGTGAAACTAGTTTTTCGTTTTCTGAAAAAGCAACATTTTAGACTTACAACACTTTTGCATAATAGCAACGATATATATTTATTCGAAACCGCGGTTTCGATTCCCAGACCGGGCGTTGTGAGTGTTTATTGAGCGAAAACACCTAAAGCTCCATGCGGCTCCGGCAAGGGATGGTGGTAATCCCTGCTGTACTCTTTCGCCACAACTTTCTTTCACTCTTTCTTCTGTTGGCCTGCTCGCTTAGCCAGCGGGGTGGCATCATTTGAAGGCTAAATCAATGCGAAGCACATTGTGACCTGCGATGTGTAGCAACATCTGATAGCCTGGTCGGTCATGGTGATCACGGTGATATATTTATTAATGCTTGTTTTTATGTTGAGTTATAATAAAAATGATTTTGCATTAATCTAGTGGGTTACTCCATACTTTTATAGAGTACAAATTTATTGTTATTAAACAAGAATATTATTGACAGTAACTTCGAAGTTTCATCAAGCTAACCCATCATCAGCTTAGGTGGCTGAAACTTTAAACTCACTGTCGTTACTATTCTTATTAAAGAATTTTACTTCATTTCCCTAATTATGTCAGATCTTTACCAAAGTTAATACTTAATGTAATTCCTACTGAAATTTCTAAATATTTAATGTCTCATTGCAACTGTTATCTTTCTGCTCATTCTTCTAAACCTTGACACCAAAGACTATAGTAATGGCATTACAGAAAGCTTCAGCTTTTAATTCCATCTTTTACTATCACTTAATGCTTCTGATGCATTCTCTTCCGCCACCCTACATTCAGTTCTTCAAAGCTTTTAGATAACTTCCAACTTGTTTGTTCTGTTTCACGATTTCCTTTCACTTTTCTGCCTTTTTCATTAATTGGATTTTGTAAAAGTGCTGCGGCAACCATTGTTATAATAATAATTATTAGAGAAAAGAGGCTGATGAAAGATAAGAAATCACTTAGAAAAGACATAACGATTCCGTTACAGTCAATACTTTTAGATGTCAGTTAAGATGTAGCCATGCTAATCAAGACAAACTTTTTTCCCCCCCTTAGTTTAGATTTTATTTCCCTCCCCCCTCCCCACATGCCCCTCCATTCAATGTGGTTTACGACTTGTAATTCTTGTAATTAGTAGATATACTTGGTATGTTACATTCAAAACAAACTTCTTTTGCAAATCTGCTGTCTGACCCCCCCACCCCCTCACAAGATTTACTGGCAACAGCTGTTGGTGTTTGCAATATGTTAGATCTTTTTAAAATGTGCAGTCACTCATTCTCCTACCACTAACATATATATATATATCTATATATATATATATATATATGTATATGTATGTATGTATGTATGTATATGTGTGTATGTATACATATGTATATATCTTATTCTTAAGTAAGAATGTTGTAGACAATTACTTCGTTGCAGCTAATTAAGCCACTGTCGGACAGTAATGCATTAGACTTAATCTTGACTTTATATAATCTCTGTTGGGTTAAAGTTTTCCTTGTGTGTTTTGTGTGCTGGTTATTAGGTTTTAGGGTGGATTGTTATGGAGAGGTGTTTTGGGGAAATTTTTATTGATTAAATTTGGGGTTATGTTATTGTTTAGAATTTATTCATGTATTTAGGTGTGCACAGTTTAGTGTTTAAATTATTTTTCGTTTATTGGGTTTAACCCTTTGTTTGACAATGTAAAGGTCAAAGTTCAGTATTTAGAGCCCTATTAACGGGGCGTGTCAACTTTTTTGTTACGGATTTTTTTTTTTTAATAGAAAAATTATTATTTCTAAGTCTCTGAACAAGATCAGCGACTATGTCACTTTGAAAAACATATTTCGAACAAGGGTTTTGTGTCACCTTCTCTTGCCACGCAGTTATTCTGTGCTGATGAAGAGAAGTAACTCAGAAGCCATTGTTATACAGATATTGCTTTAGGGCTGGGTGGGGACACTAAACTCCCTTGTTTGAAAATATAAGAACCCACATAGTGCATTGAAAGCCAGCTGCAGACGATGTGCTGTGGCAAAATTGTTAGCAAATGGAGCAAGATGCTGAGTGGTTTTGAGTTCAAATTCCACCAAAGTCAACTTTGCCTTTCAACCTTTTGGGAGCCGATAAAAGAAGTACCAGTTGGACACTGAGGTTGATCTAATTGTCTTTTACCCTCTCCTGAAATTGCTGGCCTTGTGCCAAAATTTGAAGCCATTATAACTGAACTTAAAAACAAACATGGACTTATATATATATATTTCCCTCTTTACACACCCTAAAAATATTGTAATCGTGCCACATGTATCCCTACTACTGATTTTTATGCGCGTATTCCAAAATTCCAGTCTTAATGAACCTGTTAAAAAGATTTTGTTCCTGGAAAATGAAGGTCATGGAGCTCTAAAATGTGAGAGTTAAGGCCCCTGTTGGGGATGAGCATCTTAATGTCAACCAGAGAAGTTGAATTGTTGAGAATCTTTTTAACTTTGGTCTTATATCTATTGTTTGAATTTCTTTGAAATAGGAAACTATTTCAAACTATTGATAAACTAAGTACCAGTTGCGTACTAGAGTCAATCTAATCGACTGGCCCCCCTGCCCCCAAAATTTTGGACCTTGAGCCTAGAGTAGTGAAAAAATTATAAATTGCCTCAAATAATGCAGAAATCCGTCCTGATCAAGAGACCTTATCTGATGGAGAAGACATGGTCTACATAAAATATAAAAATCTCAAATAAATGCATTCCATTGTGAAATTTGTGTGGCAACAACAGCCTACTTAACTTGTGTGTGTGTGTGTGTGTGTGCATTCTGCTTTAGTTAAGAAATGGTGACAAGTAAAAATTTTGTAAATAAAATTATAGGCTTTGATGCTTTGAATTCATATTCCGCCAAGGTCGACTTTGCTTTTCATCCTTTCGCAGTCGATATATTAAGTACCAGTTGCATACTGGGGTTGATCTAATTGACTGGCTCCCTCCCCCAAAATTTTGTGCCTTGTGCTCAGAGTAGAAAAAATTATTCTCTTTTCTCTTTTTTTCTTGACTTTATTCTCTTTTCTCTTTTTTTCTTGTCTTTCTTAATTTTTTTTTTTATCTTTATCCTTGATCAAGCTCTCTTTACTAGAGACACTCTGCAAATGTCAACTAATGCTTCTTGAAACTATATTCTATGTTCGTTAAGATAATTATACCACTTTCAGAAACAGGGTGTGTGTGTGTGTGTTTTGAGAAACCTCATTCCTGTGATGTTTGAACAGTTGTAATCTTGTCAGCAGAGGTTTTTCGAGTACCTAGTTTCTATTTGTATTGCAGTACAGAATACTAACTGGTTGATATTATTTTGCGTCGTTCAGTCTTTTATTTATACGAGTGGATGTCTGCCTCCGTATATGTGTTCGTACACATATCCAATAGCATTTCTTGTCAAACTTCAAAATAGTTGAGATGGCTGTGTGGTTAAGAAACTCACTTTACAACCACATGGTTCCCGGTTCAATCCCACTGAATAGCACCTTCTACTGTAGTCCCAGACTGATCAAAGCCTTGTGAGTGGACATTGTAGGTGGAAGCTGAAAGTAGTCCCTTGTGTGTTTGTGTGTTTTTGTGTGTTTGTGTGCCTAAAAATCCATGAGTTAGAAAAAAGACAGACATTCATGTTGCTGAATAGTGGGTATATTATTATTAGTAAAAAAAATGCTGAGTCTACACTGTATTACACTATTTCAACCTTTTCTGATGATTGCTAGGGTTTTCTCAACTTTCTGGTATGAAACTGATTAGTAAACTAGTTATTAGGAGTCTATATTCTATTTTGTTAATAATGATGATGATGATGATGTGATGTATCTCTGATTGCAAGCAGGTGTAGCGGGGGAATATCTGTTTTGTCTTGATGTAAAAGATGGGGTACACCAACTATTCTGCTAGCTACCACAGATCTGTTTGTCAGTTGTTTGACCGTAACCAGTTGAGCATATCCTTTAATGGCTGACGATATGTGCATCTCTGATCATGAGCAGAAGTAGTGGGGGAGCATCATAGCCATGTATTGAGAGGAATTCTTTGGGGTTTGATTAATTTACCACTGGAAACATGGGTGTTTTATTTGTCAACTTTAAACACTACTTATTCAAGGACCTTTTGAGCGGGATGGGCTACTTGACCCAAAGAAAATTCTAACTGGGCCCCACCTGCAAATCTTGTGATGTTTATCTTAATATAGGGTTACCATGTTGTTCAAATATTGTTGTGATGCATGTGTCCTGGTGTACCGTTATCAGATGGGCAGTTTCTACAGCTGGATAACCTTCCTAATGCCAACCACTCCAAGAGTGTAGTGGGTGCTTTTTATGTGCCATCAGCACAGGAGCCAGTCAGACAGCACTAGCATTGGCCTCATTCAGATGGGGCTTTTTATGTGTTACTGGCACAGGAGCCAGTCGGGGGCGGTGGGGCTGGCATCGACCACTTTCAGATGGTGCTTTTTACATGTCACTGGCACGGGGAGCCAGTCAGGCAGCACTGGCAATGACCCATGCATGAATGATACTTATTGCATACCACCAGCACGAGAGCTAGTCAGGCAGCACTGGCATTGGCCACAACTACAATTTCCATTTTTTATTGTGATTTGATGTTTAATGGGCTACTTGAGCTGAAGAAAATTCTAACTGGGCCCCACCTGCAAGTCATATGATGTTTATCTTGATATAAGGTCAACATGTCACTCACATGTGTTGCATGTGTCCTGGTGTACCCTTATCACATGGGCAGTGATGATAGGTATGCTGGGCTTTGTATATTTGTACTCCAGTGTCACTTTGATGGTATGTTTTGTTTTGTTTTTTGTTTTTGTTTTTCCAGTTTCAGCTCTTGAGCTGTGGCCATGCTGGGGCACCGCCATTGTGGTGAAAGAGTACAGCAGGGATCACCACCCCCTGCCGGAGCCTCGTAGAGCTTTTTTAGGTGTTTTCGCTCAATAAACACACACAACGCCCGGTCTGAGAATCGAAACTGCGATCCTGCGACCGCGAGTCCGCTGCCCTAACCACTAGGCCATTGCTACTCTCTCTCTAATAATTATAATACTTTTTACTATAGACACAGGGCCTGAAATTTTTTGGGAAGGGACTGGTTGATTATAGTGACCCGAGTACTTGACTGATACTTAATTTATTGACTCTGAAAGGATGAAAGGCAAAGTTGACCTTGACGGAATTTGAACTCAGAACGTAAAGACAGACAAAATGCTTCTAAGCATTTTCCCTGGCGTACTAATGATTCTGCCAGCTCACCACCTTAATAATAATAATAATAATAATAATAATAATAATGTTTGTGTCTCAGTGCAATAGTTTTAAGCAAGTTCCCTTTGTTTCCAATCTTCTGTGACAAACATGTCTGACCATGGGCAAAATAATACTTGCATGAAAACAAATGATGGTTGGCGAAAGTGGGGGAAAAAGGATCCAGCCAGGGAAAATCTCAGTAAATCCTACCCTACCCGGCAAGTATGGCAATGATGTTGATGATAATGATGATTTCTGTTGACTGTAAAAAAAAAGAAAGTTATGACATCCACACCTGTTAACTGACCTCAACATCTGTCAGCTGATCTCCACACACACACACACACACACACACACACACACTCTGTCTGAGTTGGTTTTGTAGAATTTTGTTCTTATATAACTTCTAGTGACCAGACATTGTGCAAGACACTATCAATCAACAAGTTGACTAACTACACTGCAACGCCCTCCACCACCACCACCATCCTGTAACACACACACACACACACATAGGCATACATATACACTGGTATGTATTGTTTAGTGTAGGAGGAGAGGTACTTTAGCTCATAATGAACAATAATGTTAGGCTTCAATGAGGTATTTGCTAATTGAACCAGACGATGTGAGAGGATTAGATTTGCACATACGATTAAATGTTTGTTATTGAAGCACATACCTGAGAAAGTTACTATTATTATTATTAGCATTTCAAAGGTGGTGAGCTAGCTGAATCATTAGCATGCTGGACAAAATGCTGCTAAGCATATTGTCTATCATTACGTTCTGAGTTCAAATTCCATCAAAGTTGAATTTGCCTGTCATTCTTTTAGGGTCAGCGAAGCAAGTGCCAGTTGAGCATTGGGGTCAATGTAATTGACTAACTACCGCATCTGGAATTTCAGGCCTTGTGCCTATGATAGAAATTTGATTATTATTATTGTTATTATTATTATTATCTGTGTGTAGAGTGATGAAACCGTTCTGCATGCACTCGTCCAGTGCCCAAGCATATCTGATATATGGGTTTATGTTGAACGCCTGCAGTCATGTATAGGACGTGTCCACTTGTCGGCTGATTCTATCATGAGGATTGCCCCGCCACCGTCTTTTGGCTGGCAAGGGGAGGCAATTTTCATCTGTCTCATGGCTGTAGTGAAAGAGGTTGTGGTGGTCTAGACTGAAAATGCTGAAGGCAGATACTTTTATTATTATTATTATTATTATTATTTCTTTATTTCTTTACTGCCCACAGGGGGCTAAACCTACCCCTCATCAACTTTTTCAGATACCATCTGAAAAGGAAAGTGAGAGCTGAGAAAGAAGTGCTGACTTCCAATAGATTTGTTGAAAGGTGGGTGAATGTGGCGAAGATGGTCCTTGTCAGTGGGCCTACTTTATGGGGAAAAGGCTCTTGGCTTAGTAGTCAAGCTACCTGTGGATTTTTCGTGGGGTCTCCATGAGTACCCCTGAGCTGCTTGCCTCTTTCAGGCATTTTCTTTGTTATATTTTTCATTGCTGTCAACTTTTTACATGACACTTTATGTAACCCCATTTTGTCCTTTATGTTTTGTAATATCCAATCTTATTTTTATCAGCCCTTGTGGCTAATAAAGAAAGGATTATTATGTTTTGTTTTATACAAGCTGTTCCAAGTCTCACCCAGTGACGTCAGATAACAGCAAGTTGGACATTTTATTGTGGCTGCTGTTTATGACAAACAATGATTTAATTCAGGGAAAGAACATGCGATACTGAAAATTAAGAGCTCGTTAAGTTTGTTGTAATATTTGTGATTCTGAAAGGTTTTAAAAGATTTGGGTATTCTCAGGTTGATAGTGTTTTACTTAGGATGTGGTCAGTACCCACGAGAACAATTTTTGTAGTTCTGATGCTTTAGGGTTTCCTGGTATTATGCAATAGTGTTTAAGTGTCATTTGATAAAATTCCCTAGGCTCCGGTGATCACGCATTCAGATATTGCTTTTAAATGCCACATTTTTCAACCTTTGGAAGGTGTCTTCTCTATAGCTTTGGGCCAACCAAAGCCTTGTAAGTGGATTTGGTTGATGGCAGCTGAAAGAAGCCTGTCCTGTCAAACTGTCCAACCCATGCCAGCATGGAAAACAGACATTAAATGATGATGGTGGTTGTGTGTGTATGTGTGTGTGTGCAAATACTCTTGTCTAGACATCGTGTGATGGTTGTAAATGAGCATCACTGTTATACAAGTGAGGTTGTTTGTTTCCAGTCTTCTGTGAAAAACCTGTCTCGTAATGGGGTAAATATCACTTTGCTTGGAAACAAGTGAAGGTTGGTGACAGGGAGAGCAACATCCATGGAAAAGCGGACATTAAGTGATGATGATGATAGCCTGTTTTAATGCTGTTAAAAGTCTTTGCGGCTATTGATCAAACTGAAAACCTGATTTTTACACACAAATTCAAGAATTTTCTAGACTCAGTTTGTTTTATGAAAAATGATTTTTAAAAAAAAATTCCATGTAGCAGCTTCTTTAGTCATTTTGGAGTTTATAACTGTAAATGTTTTCTGTGTTGTTACTGAGACAAATTATCTTGTTTTCACAGTTTTAAGTTATTAATATTCATTAATGAATAGGATTTGTGTAAACTGAAAGTTTCACATGATTTTTTTTTTTTTTACTTTGTTAGCAACAAAGGGTTTCTTTCTGTGCACAAAAAAAATAAAATAAAATAAGAAGGACAAAGTAAAAGAAAAAAATGTACTCTGGGAGGAAATATGCATACAAGCGCCCTAGAAAGGTTTTGCTGTTTGACTAAGCTAAAATATAATTGGAAATTAGAAACTTCAGAAGTTTCTAAAAGACAACATATTTAAAGATTACTATCATCAATGTTATTGTGAAGCATGCATCCATGTGTGTGTGTGTGTGTGTGCTAGTTTTAGTCAGCAAAATTGTTAATTTAGTTTTTATCTGTTGTAATTTTCTTCCACGATTCTTGTTTCTTTTTCTTATTAATTCTGTTTTGTTTCCTATTGTTTGTATCCTGACAACACTTCAAATTGGTTTTAATTCTTATCCATATTGGATAATGGTTGACCAAAGATTTGTGAATGGATTTGGCAAGTGGAAACTGAAAGAAGTCTGTCATGTGATTGTACTGGTCATCATCGTCATTATTTAATGTCCTTTTTCCATGTTGGCATGGGTGGCATGGCTGTAGGGGGCTCTGTCAGGTTCTGTGTCTACTTTGGTATAGTTTCTACAGCTGGGTGCTTTTTATATGGCACCGGCATTGGTGAGGTCACCAAGTACCCACAAGATAAGATCTCGCAACTGAACAGGGCATGGACTGGAGGAATAAGAAACTATGATAGAGGGAGAGGAGCAAGTATCTTGCTGAAGAGGTGAATGCCTACCTGGAAAAGTATGTGTGGGTGTGTGTGTGTGTGTGAGTGAGTGTATGTGCGAGCGTGTGCGAGCGAGTGCATGTGGGAGGGAGGGAGAGGGAGAGGTCCAGGTACAATGCCAATATGTACAACAAATATGGGAAAGGATTGAAGAGCAGAAAAGGTGGATGTGTAGATCAGTGAAAAGAGTGTGGTAGATAATTAGAGATGGGGAATGAGTTGGATGTAGAGGGTGTGTGTGCGTGTATGTGTGTGTGTTTAACTGTTGGTTGCCTTGACATTGCATGATAATTGTAAACAAGTGCCACCACCAAACAGGCAGTGTCGTTTGTTTGCGGTCTTCTGTGAAAACATTTGTCCATGGGAAAGTATTACCTTATTCAGAAACTGGAGAGTGTTGGCACCTGGAAGGGGTGTTCAGCTTTTAAAAAAATCTGCCTCAGCCAATTCCATGGAAAAGTTGATGCTGATTCTTGGCTGTTTCTCTTGCTTTTGCTGTAACCAGCAACATTTGGTTTTCCCAGTTCAGTTCTTCACTCATTTCAATTCCTAACAGCAAGTAGGCCAAATATTTGAGTGGATAAGCTATCAGACTTCCCTGACGTGCTGCTCTTGTAATGAGATCCTTTACATGCGTCATTATGTTTAGCTGTCAAGAATCTGCCCCCTGTAAAAGACATAACACTGCAGAACTCAACACCACAAACTGTTGTCTTGGTCGCCAGCGCCATTATGCATTTCTTTGAAGAAACTGTGTTAAATGATTTCTCCAGAAAGTTGGGAAACTGGGAAATAAACAGGACTAACATCGTCAACCTTGTTTTAAAGTCTGTTTTTCCATACTTGCATAAATTAGACTGAATTTGTTGAAGGTTTTCTACAGCCAGATGCCCTTTTTGTCATCAACCCTCAAGTCTAATTAAAGTGCTTCTATGTAGTTGTTTGGCCTGCTAGAAATAGTAGCCAGGTCTCTGTTACATCAAACCCTATTGTCTTCCAAAAGGAATGATACATTTGATTGAGAGTATATTACACACTACTCGAGAAACAAAACGTGTTGATTGTGACAGAAAAGCCATCACCTATAGGACTTCTCTCTTGGGGCTTACCTGGTGTTAAATTAATACTTCTGCTACTATAACAACTACTGTGTACCAGTAATATATTAGGATCAGTTCATGAGACTGAATTCCTTCCTCACAAATATATCACTTTGTGTTATCATTAGGATTCATCGTCATCTTTTAACATCCATTTTATTTTCCATGCTGACAAGTGTCAGTTTGACAGGATCCAGCTGGTTCAAGAACTGCTGGTACCATGTAAAAAGCACCCAGTACACTTTGTAAAGTGGTTGGCATTAGGAAGGGTATCCTGCTGCAGAAACCTTGCCAAAACAGACAATGGAACCTGGTGTGGCCTCTGGCCTTTACCAGCACCTGTCAAACCATCCAACCCATGCCAGCAAGGAGAATGGGCATTAAATGAAGATGAAGGGTGTTAGATTGTTATAGTTTAGTTATTGATGGAAAATGTAAGCAGAAAAGATGTTCTGAAGGTTCTAGTTTAGGGAAAGCTTGGTTAAAAAGTGTTTTAGTGCCTCAAGCTGTAGTCAGTTCTCTGGGCAAGTGGCCATTGTGTATTTAGCTTTAGGTAGATATGGCACACTCATTGAAGTGTGAGTAGAAGGAAGAGAATAAGCTATGTTGAGTAAGAGGGAGGAAAGGACAACACTGGTGTTATCTTTATCTCAGCTAAGAGATTTAGTGTTATGCTGTGGATAAGATCAGCCAAAAGTATACTAGAAAAGTGAAGAGAAACAGTAATCTTAATGATTTGAGCTTATGTGGCAAAAGTAAAATCGGATTAAAACTCGTGTTATGAAGATAAAAGAGAGTTGTCCTTCATACAATGGGTAACTTTAGAAATAGACTTTTACATCCTTGGGTTGTAAATAGGGAAATGTGGCATGCTTCTCCCTTTTATTCTTTTACTTGCTTTGGTCATCAGACTGCGGCCATGCTGGGGCACCACCTTGGAGAATTTCATTTGAACAAATCAACCCCAGTGCTTATTATTAGGATAGGTACTTATTTGATTGGTTGCTTTTTGCTGAATCACTAAGTTACAGGGATGTTGACATACCAACAATGGTTGTCAATCAGTGGTAGAGGACATGCACACATACACACACATAACCACACACGTATATACACACACCCACATGTGTATAGGTGTGCGTCTTTGTGTTGACAACTGGTGACAACTGGTGTTGGTGTGTTTATGTCCCCATCACTTAGCTCTTTCAGCAAAGGTAACTGATTTGATAAATGCCATGGTTAAAAAACAAAACAAAAATTAAGTACTGGGATCAATTCATTTGACTAAAAATTCTTCAAGGCAGTGTCCCAGCATGGCCACAGTCTAATAACTGAAACAAGTGAAAGATAAAGGATAAAAAAGGCACCTCTGCCCCCATGTCTAACATCCAACTCATTCCTTTCTCATCAGAATATAAAATTCTTGTAACTTCCAATTTTCATTTTCCATACAAATAACTTGGGTCATGTTCCTCTAAATTGCTTCCTTGTTAAAGTCCCATAACCTGACTCTGCCATCCACATTCTTATTATATTCCTAAAATAAAACAGGATATAGGAAATATGAGGAATTTCTAATGTCTGTTACTGTTTGGAAAAATATTTTCATATAAAACCCATTTTTCTTCACAAAATTTATGATGCATGTTTAATTTTTATATTTTCATTTCTCTTTCAGTGTGTGGACCATGGTTTTCCCAGTCAACCGAGGGCTCTTGCATATGACCCTAAGCTGAAGTTGCTTGCAATAGGAACTAAAACAGGAATATTAAAAATGTATCCTTTTCGCATCAACATAGTTCACTTTGATTTTCTGCATTTTTTGTTATCATTATTATTATTATTTATTTCTTTATTGCCCACAGGGGGCTAAACATAGCAGGGACAAACAAGGACAGACAGAGATTAAGTCAATTACATCGACCCCAGTGTGTAACTGGTACTTATTTAATCGACCCGGAAAGAACATAATGGCAGACAAAATACCGCTAAGCATGTTGCCCGACATGCTAACATTTCTGCCAGTTCACTGCCTATTATTATTATTATTAAGGCAGCGAGCTGGCAGAATTGTTAGCACATTGGACGAAATGCTTAGCAGTATTTCATCTGTCACTACGTACTGAGTTCAAACTCCACTGAGGTTGACTTTGCCTTTCACTCTTGATGTTCTGAGTTCAAATTCTGCCAAGGTCGACTTTGCCTTTCATCCTTTCAGGGTTGATAAATTAAGTACCAGTGAAACACTGGGGGTTCGATGTAATCGACCATCCCGTCTCCCAAATTTCAGGCCTTGTGCCTATAGTAGAAAGGACTATTATTATTATTATTTAAGGTGGTGAGCTGGCAGAATTGTTAGCTTGTTGGGCTTAGCAGCATTTTGTCAGTGTTTGTGTACTGAGTTCAAATTCTGGCAAGGTCACCTTTGCCTTTCATCCTTTTGGGGTCAACAAAATAAGTGCCAACTGAGCACTGGGGTTGATATAACTAACTTATCCCCTCTTCCGAAATTGCTGACCTTGAGCCAAAATTTGAAACCATTATTATTATTTGGGGGTGAGCTAGCAGGATCATTATAATTTTGGAAAAATTGCTTTATGGTATATCTTCCATTCTGGGGTCGATAAAATTAAGTACAAGCCAAGTAGTGAGGTTGGCATAATTGACTCACCATTTTCTGTCAAAATTGCTGGCCTTGTTCCAGGACTAACTAAACTATTTGAAAGGATTTTCAGGCCAGGAATTATTATGATAGCTTCTATAAATCTCTGCCTTAGCAGTGCTGCTGAGGAGTTGGCAGGTCCAACATGATAAACTCTACTGGCACAGAAGTGCTGCCAGGCAGTTGCCTAATATGTGCACAGAGCAACAAAGCTGTACTGCATGCATTTGTGCAATGCTTGAGCATTGCTGATTCACGGAACTGTCTGTTGAACAAATCTGACCATTGGCAGAGTCCATTGTGTGGATTGCCCCATCACCCAAAGCAGGCAGTGTTCACTTATGTGGTTTTGGATTCCATCCCACTTGGTGGTGCCTTGGGCAAATGTCTTTGTACTTTGGTACTATCAGTGCTCTGTGTGGGAAATTTCTTTGATGGAAATTTGTACAGAAGCCCTATGTATATATGTATGTGTATGTGAGAATGTATTTGGATTTTAATTTCTGTATATCTTCACACTGATGCAGAAAAAATAGATCTAAAATTAATGATGATTACAAAAAGAAACCAAAGTGAAGCTAACATGTCTCTACCATGATGTGAATTTCAGTTTCAACACTCAGTCTCAGGCGAAGTTACATTGTTGAACAAACACAACTATAAAATAGATTAATTTTACATTATAACACAATGAAATTCTCATAGTTTAAGCTAGTAAAAGTCAAGTCCTGTCTTTGAGTCTTAGGACTTATAGGATCAGTTACCTGGTTTCCGTGTGCATATAAAGCAATTGAGATCAAAGCAATCCTCCTGAACGGGATACAAGTTCATCACAGGGTTAATCATTAACAGCTGAGTGGGATGGCGCAGTGTGAAGAGGAAGTGTTTTGCACAAGAATACAAAGCACTGCCTGGCCCAGGAATCAAAACCATGGCCTTACGATTGTGAGTGCAATGCCCTAACTAGTAGGCCATGTGGCTTCCTTTTTTTTTCATAATTTAAAAAAATAGATATTGAGTAAATAATTACCTTAAAAATTTTCTTAACAACTGTTTCTAGTTATGGCGCACCAGGTGTAGAATTTGTTGGTCAGCAAAAGAAAGATGTTTCTATTAATCAACTTTTCTTTTTACCTGAGCAGGTATGTAGTTTTTTTTCTTTGTTTATTACATAGAGAAATTCACTTCACAACCATGTACTTTTGGGTTCAGTCCGACTGCACAGTACCTTAGCAATTGTCTTCTATTGTTATTCCGGGCTGACCAAAGCCTTGTGAGTAGATTGTTAAGAGACACTGTAGACGCCCGTTTTATGTGTGTGTGTGTGTGTGTATGTGTGTGTGTGTGAGTATTTGTCTCTGTATCTTGACATTGCCAAGTAGTTGTAAATGAGCTTCACCATCATTCAAGCAGTGTTGTTTGTTTCCAATCTTCAATGGAAACATGTCTAGCCAAGGGAAAATATCTTGGAAACAAGTGAGGGTTTGTGATAGGAAGAGCATCCTGATCTTCCTACTGACCCGTGGAAGTTATGATAAAGGAAGGAGTAAATCAGTGAAGATACCGACTCTTCAAGCCATGGTACATGCAGGAACCTATCTAGGAGAATGGTAACTCCTAAAGAGAAAACAATTTGATTCAGTTTAGCTGGGAGTCTTTAAGTCCTGTTTGTAAAATAGTCAATGTTCAGAAGAGCATTCAACTGTGAAACCCATGCCAAAATAGATCACATAGACAGTGATAGATTAGTTCAAATCAGTTTGTATTAATCAAGCCAACAACTGAAGGCAATCTTAGCCATGATAATTCTAAAGCCATTTTAGCAGGATGTAGATGACGCTACTAATATGTCCTGTTTTTATTTAAGATGGCATGATGGGATTTGAGGGAAATTTGCCTGCTATTTTTAGCAAGTCAAGCAACCCACTTAGCAACTCCCTCTTTTCTCTGTTGCTGTATGTATATACAAGAGGTGACATATGTCTTCACAAGAAAAAGAAAAATCAACTTAGAATTACCATCAGAATACATAAAATGATAATATAAAATACATATTTTAAAGATTTTCATCCGTTAACGTATTGATGTTTCCTTTTTTATTATGTTTGAAAATAGACTTTAAAAATAAAAAAAAAAAAACTGTCTTGTGAATATTTTTTCAGGGTCGTCTCATCACCCTTTGTAGTGACAACTCCCTACACCTTTGGGAGATTAATGAAAAGAAGGAAGGAAATGCTGTGTTGGAAGAGGTTAAAGAAATTTCCATGGAATGCAAGTGAGTTTTTTTTTGTTTTTCTGCTAAGGTTGTTGTCCAGAGATTTCTGAAGGGGAAGTGTAGTTCACAAAATGGATTTTTGATGGTAATTATAAATAAGTTATTCATAGATGCATTAAAATAATTCAGACTTTGTTCTGCTCATTAGTAATATTGATTTTGTATTAACACCCCTCTCCCTTATGTAAATTCAAGTCATATGTAAAATTGTACTGTGTGTGTGTGTGTGTGTGTGTGTGTAGGCTAAGGCATGGCTGTGTGGTAAGAAGCTTGCTTCCCAACCATATGGTTCTGGTTTCAGTCCCACTGCATGGCACCTTAGGCAAGTGTCTTCTACTATAGCTTCAGACTGACCTAGACCTTGTGAATGGATTTGGTAGAGGGAAACTGAAAGAAATCTGTCTTATGTGTGTGCAATTGTCCCTGTAACTTAGCAGATTGGCAAAAGAGACCGATAGAATAAGTATTAGGCTTACAAAGAATAAATCCTGGGGTCGATTTGATTGACTAAGGGTGGTGCTCCAGCATGGCTGCAGTCAAATGACTGAAACAAGTAAAAGAATATATATATATACACTCATATATATAGGCTTGGTTGTATGGTAAGAAGTTTGTTTCCCAACCACATGGTTCAGGGTTATTTCCCTCTGCACGTCACCTTAAGCAAGTATCTTCTGCTGTAGCCCTGTGCCAACCAAACCCTTGTGAGTGGATTTGGAAGACAGAAACTGTAAAAAGCCTGTTTGTGTGTGTGTGTGTGTACATTGAGAGAGAGAGAGAGAGAAAAATGGTAGGTTTTCTCAAGTAGGTTGATGTAAGAATTAAGCCCCTAATTCCTCATTGGAAGGAAATAATTTATTTCATATTTGTGACTCAACTGTCATCTCTAAATGTAGGAAGGGCATCCAGCCATAGAAATTTTGTAAAAGCAGACACTGGAGCTTGAAGCAGCCCTCTGGCTTGCCGGCTTCTGTTGAACTTCTAATCCATTCCTACCCAGAAAACAGACATTAAATGGTGATGATAAAAACAACTGATCAGAAGACCCCACCCCCACCAAGATATAAAATAAAACGGATCAATAAAAAGGGCCCATTATTGTCTTTGTCTGTGTTAAATTTACAGAAGGTTTGAATTAGTTTGATGTGAGGTATTTGTTGGCAATATCAATAGGGCAACGGAATGCCTGCTTAGAGCGGATTGTGTTTCTGAATCTAAAAAGGTAACTTCCCCTCTCCCACCACCACCACCACCGCTACCGCAGTTCTAATATCATTTATATTTTTCTCTTTTAGCAAACTGAAGACCATTTCCACATGCTCTTTGACTCTGAATAGTGATAAGTTACTTATTGGTACAGAGGGAGGAAATATCCATATTTTGGAGGTGCAAACTTTTACACTTTTGGAACAAATCATCAGCCAAGATGTCGTCATGCAAAGGTAAATGTGGAAATCAAATTCTTCATTTGGAACCATTTTTTTTTTTTTGTTTTTTTTTCAACTTGATCAAAATATATCTAAGAACAAATGTTGATTTCTTAAAATTAAGCATTTTTCAAAATGCACCAACCAATTGTGGTCATTGCCAGCCCCTTCAGGCCCCTGTGCTGGTGGCATGTAAAAAGCACCCACTACACTCTTGGAGTGGTTGGCATTAGGAAGGGCATCCAGCTGTAGAAACATTGCCAAATCAGATTGGAGCCTATTGCAGCCCTCTGGCTTCTCAGACCCCAGTCAAACTGTCCAACCCATGCCAGCATGGAAAACGGACATTGAACGATGATGTGATGATGGTTCAATTACAACTTTCTAATGTATATATTCAATGCATGGTTGTGTGCCTAAGAATTCCACTTTGCAACTACATGGTTTCAGGTTCAGCCCCTCTTTTGTACCATGGCTCAAAGCTGGCCAAAATCTGAAGCCTTGTGAGTAGATTTGGTAAACTGTAACTGAAAGAAGCCCTGTCTATCCTTGTCTTGATATCGTGTGATAATTGTAAATGAGTGTCACTGTCATACAAGCAGGGTCATTCATTTCCAATCTTCTGTGGAGCATGTCTGGCCATGTGGAAACTAATTCCTTACATGAAAATGAGTGAGGGCTGGCAATAGGAAGGACATTTGACCATAGAAAATCTGCCCCATTGATATCCATCTGGCTCATGCAAACATGAAAAAGAGGATGTTAAAATAATGATAAATGAACGAAGACGATGCTTCCTTTTCTCCACTTCTGTGGGTGTATATTTTGCATAATTGATAGAACATGCCCTTGATCTCTCAAACTGATCATGCTGACTTTGTGTGCTTGATAAATCACTTGTAGCTGTTACATTGTAGAAGTATTGGGGATTGCTGACCAATTCCATGGATATTCCTCAGTTTCATTAGAAGCTACCAAGTATTAAACATCTATCAATACAGCTTTTTAAATATTTTGTTCATAGGTTTTATACACACACACGCACACACATTTAGTACATAATAACATATATTTATAGGCTTAGGAGTGGTTGTGTGATAACTAGCTTGCTTACCAACCACATGGTTCCAGGTTCAGTCCCATTGCGTGGCACCTTGGGCAAGTGTCTTCTACTATAGCCTTGGGCTGAGCAAAGCCTTCTGAGTGGATTTGGTAAACAGAAACTTAAAGAAGCCTGTCGTATATATGTGTATATCAGAATCGAAATCGATCAATGGAAATTGCAGATGTGTTACCAGTGCCGGTGGCATGTCGAAACTCTACTTGTGAAGACCCGTTGAGGCAAGTGAGGATCAGAATGGAAATCGATCAATGGAAATTGCAGATGTATTACCAGTGCCGGTGGCATGTAAGAGAACCTTCCGTTTCGCGACCGTTGCCAGCACCGCCCCGTTTCGTGTCCGTTGCCAGCTTCGCCTGGCCCTTGTGCCGGTGGCACATAAAAAGCACCATCCGTTCGTGGCCGTTTGCCAGCTCTGTCTGGCACCTGTGCGGGTGGCACGTAAAAAGCACCCACTACACTCACGGAGTGGTTGGCGTTAGGAAGGGCATCCAGCCGTAGAAACACTGCCAGATTTGACTGGGCCTGATGAAGCCTTCTGGCTTCACAGACCCCAGTAGAACCGTCCAACCCATGCTAGCATGGAAAACGGACGCTAAACAACGATGATGATGACGATGATATATATATATATATGTGTGTGTGTGTGTGTGTCTGTGTTTGTCCCCACAACATGGCTTGACATCCGGTGCTGGTGTGTGTTTACGTCCCTGTAACTTAGCAGTTTAGCAAAAAGAGACTGATAAAATAAGTACTGGGGTCGATTTGCTCAACTAAAAGGTGGTGCTCCAGCATGGCTGCAGCCAAATGACAAACAAATAAAAAGAATATAACATAATAGAATAAGTAAAAAAAAGTTAACAAATGATTGAAATTACCGGAATGAAAAATACTTTATTCATTTGTGACTTGAAGATAAACTGTATTCTTCATAAGAGTTAGTCCTCACACACATACACATACATATTAATGGTGTATGCACATATACCACACTCTCTCTTATGTGCACACCTGTAAGATTCATATGTGTGTTTGTGGCATTCATTTGAATCTCTCTCTCTATTGCACACTAACTCTTACCATCCCCTTTCCACTGTGTGACAGATTGTTTACACCAGTGGTTCCCCACCCCCCCAGTTCTAAGGCCTGAATTCCTAATGTCCCTCCCCCTCCAGCACTCACCATCACAGACATAGTCCATTATTCAAAACAAAGTATTTCAGAAATAAAACTTAAACCTAATTAACCCTTTATTTTGTTTGTTTGTTTTTTTCCCATCCATTGCCCCATTTTGGTCACCCCATTATCGCCCCATCTTTCTTCAACACCCTCTGAATCTTTCCACCACCCCCATGAGGGCAGTACCGCCCACATTAGAAACCACTGGTTTACACCACAGGAATATACCATTAACACTCTAACATAATGGATAATACAAGGGAGTGCGGAAATGTTCCTGGCTTTGGGTAAAAGAAAATACAGGAGGATCAGTTAATTATGGTTTTAGTCAATATATTCCCCACTCAGATTCACACACTTATTGCAGTGATCCTTTAGTTTTTCTAAGCCCCATAAAAGAACTCGGAAGGTTGGCCCTCCAACCAGTCCTTTCACAATGCCCCTGATGCCGAGAACTTTTCAACATCCCCTTGTACAATGTGTTTGCTTATTAATGTTGACTTATCAATACCTTACATCTTTTTCATTACAGTATGCCTGAAGTCTCGTCAAACCCAGGTGCTGTTGAGGCTATTGCTGTTCATCCTACCAATCCTGACAAGGTACCATTTGAGTTATTGTTTATCCCACCGGCATGTGGCTTAGTGGTTTGGGTATTCAGTTCCTAATCATCAGGGCATGAGTTCGATTCCCAGTAGTGTGTTGTGTCCTTGAACAAGACACTTTATTTCACATTATTCCAGTCTGCTCAGCTGGCAAAAATGAGTTCTCCCTGTATTTCAGAGGGCCAGCCTTGTCACATTCTTTGTCACACACGAATCTTCCTGAGAACTATGTTGTGGGTACGTGTGTCTGTGGAATGCTCAGCCACTTGTATGTTAATGACGTGAGCCAACTTTTCTGTTGATCAACTGAACCCTCATCGCTGTAACCAAAGAAGTGCCGGTTTATCCCAACACCCTTCTCTCTCAACAAACCCCTCTTCTCAGAATTACTAGCTTTGTACCTAAATCAAAAATTATTATTTAAGTTGGCAAAATGGTTAGTGCTTTTGACAAAATGCTGAGTGGCATTTCTTGTATCCTTTTATATTTTGAGTTCAAATCCTGCCAAGGTTTTGGCATAACTCCACTAACTAACAAAACCATAAATATTATTAATTAAAGTTTTCCTTTAACCCCTTAAATTGACCAAATCAGGCCCAAATATTCTACTTGTTCTATGTTCAAACTGACCAGATCCGGGCTCTCGCACTTAAGGTGACATTCTAAAAGTAAACAACTGCATCATGGAAATCTCTAAACTATGAGATAATGCATGATTAATAGAAAGCATTGTGAATAATGATTACAATATATGGAGTAATCTGAAATCTAAGAGGTTAATTGAGTGGGAATCATTTTCTTTTTTTTTCTTCTCTTTATAGTTTCTTATTGGATTCAATCGTGGTTACATAGTTCTGTGGGACAACAAAACCAACAATGCTGACCGTACTTACAATGCAAGCCAACAGCTGGAGAGTTTGGACTGGCACCGTAATGGTACAGATTTCATTACTGCGCATGCAGATGGCAGCTATCTAAAATGGAGCACCGAGGAATCTTCGTCTCCAAAAGAGTCTTCGACAACACCTTATGGTAAGTTGCGTATTTTTGAATAGGTGCACACCTGGTTGTGGGGTTAAGAAGCTTGCTCCCTAACCATGTGGTTGGGGCTCAGTCCGTCTGTGTGGCACATTGAGCAGGTGTTTTCTACTATGTCCCCTGGTCAACTAAAGCCCTATAAGTGGAGTTTGTAAATGAAACTGAAGGAAACGTGTCATTGTGTGTGTGTGTGTGTGTATCCTCATCTTGATATTGTGATGATTGTAAATGAGCATCACCCTCATACAAGCGGCATTGTTCATTTCCAACCTTCCATGAAAACTGTCTCAAGTTATCAGAAAATATTACATTGCTTGGAAACGGGTGAAGGTTGGTGCCACAGGAAGTGTCCTCAAGTAACACCTGTATTATAATTTGAATAGAGAAATTGTAGGGCTCCTGGATCCCTATAGTCCTGACTCACTTGGAACTCTTCAACATCTCTTGTGTTTGTGCCACAAAAAAGTGCATGCAGTGGTGTAAAGAGTGCCATCCATTCATAGAAATCCAGTCAGATAATGACATTTACAGACACCAGTCTTTGGGATCAGCGCTTGGCAACTTGCTCAAGACTGTGATGATCCATCTAACCCATGCTGACATAGAAAGCTGATATAAAAATAATGATTTTTATATCATTATTATATTTTTATATCAAATTCAATGACTGGCATCTGTGCTAGTGGAGTGCTAAGAGCACCATCCGAGTGTGATTGTTGCCAGAGCAGCTAACTGGCTTCCATGCTGGTGGCACATAAAAAGCACCATTTGAGCGTGATCGTTACCAGTGTTGCCTTACTGGCACTTGTGCTGGTGGCATGTGAAAAAACATTTGAGCGAGATCATTGCCAGTGCCGCTGCACTGGCTCCTGTGCAGGTGGCACGTAAAAAACACCAATTGAGCATGGCCGTTGCCAGTACCGCCTGACTGGCCTTCGTGCCGGTGGCACATAAAAGCACCCACTACACTCCTGGAGTGGTTGGCATTAGGAAGGGCATCCAGCTATAGAAACTCTGCCAGATCAGATTGGAGCCTGGTGCAGCCATCTGGTTCGCCAGTCCTCAGTCAAATCGTCCAACCCAAGCCAGCATGGAAAACAGACGTTAAACGATGATGATGACGATTTTAATTTTTTTCTTCTTTCAGGACCATTTCCTTGTAAAGCCATCAGTAAGATTCAGTGGAAATCCTCTAAATCGTAAGTGAATTCTTTTCTTTTATCTAGATTTAAATATGTGTGTGTGTATTTATATTTGTGTTTGGTAAATGTGTGTTAGATGAATGTATATATGTGTGTTTTGTGATGCATGTGGTTGTGTGTGTATACATACAAGCATATGTATGTGTACATGCATCTATCATACATACATACGTATGACATATGTACATACATAAGCATGCCTGTATCAAAATGAGAAACAGATTTTGTTTTAATTTCATTTGTTTCTAAACAAAAATAAAGCTAATCAATGCAGCAGTGTGTATATAGTATTTTGTGTTATAGAATTGTTAGGATAGGAGTGTATATAACCGTTAGTTGGTAACTTTGAGAAGAAGTGTGAAATAGACCGAGGTGAAGAGTGTGTACAGCTGTCAGCTGGTTGTGATAAAGTGCTACAACTTACCTAGAGTTGACAGGGTGCTGACATGTGTGGTGAAAGGCTGATGTTGTAATCCATGTTTTGGTTCTGTTCTCATGGGTTCCTCACAAATATGCCAAACTCTCAATGGCAATTTCATCTAAATATATCAGCAACAGTAATTAGAGGGGTTTTTTTTTTAGTTTGTTGTTGTTAGTTTGTTTTGTGAAGGAGTCATATTCTTTGCCACTATTAGTTTGGAGAGAGAGATGGCCTCCACGAACCTGATTTGCTCTTGATCTCAAACCTTACATTATTGTGAGTACAGACGTGGCTATGTGGTAAGAAGCTTGCTTTCCAACTACGTGGTTCTGGGTTCAGTCCCACTGCATTGCACCTCGGACAAGTGTCTCAAGTGTCTTCTGCTGTAGCCTAGGACTGGCCAAAGCCTTGCAAATGGATTTGGTAGATGGAAATTGAAAGTAGCTTGTTGTGTGTATATATGTATGTTTGATAAGAGGAGGACTGAGGACTTGATGGGGATGCTGGGATTGGAGGAATCAGTGGAATGGCTGTCAAGGGCGAATGGAGTGCGGTGGTATGGGCATGTGTTGAGGAAGGATGAGGGGCATGTTCTGAAGCGGGTGCTAGAGTTTGAGGTAAATGGACTGAGAAAGCGAGGTAGACCAAGGAAAACATGGAGGAGGAGATTGGGAGGATTGGCTCGAGAAGGGAGGATGCATAGTACTTATTCTATCAGTCTCTTTTGCCAGACCGCTAAGTTACAGGGATGTAAACACACCAACATCGGTTGTCATGCAATGGTGGTAGGGACAAACACAGACACACAAACATGATGGGCTTCTTTCAGTTTCTGACTACCAATTCTACTTACAAAGCTTTGGTCAGCCCGAGGCTATAGCAGAAGTCACTTGTCCAAGGTTTTGCGCAGTAGGACTGAACCCAGAACCATGTGGCTGGGAAGCAAGCTTCTTACCACACAGCCACTCAATCAATTAAAAAAAAACAGAGTAAAACAAAAAAACAAACAAACATGAGAACGTGCACAAGAAATGTATTAATTAGATGCTCGGTAAAGGGAGAGAGTTGTTAACATTTCAAGCATAGCTCTTCATTGGAAACAGGAAAGTCCGAAGAGAAAGACAGAAAAATGAGGAAAAAACGCCAACAGACCACATGTGGTTACATGTGTGTATATAAATGTATACATACACAACCAGTGGCGGACTGGGTCTAAAAATATTGGTTGCCAGGAGACTAAGGGGGTCTGCCTGCAACTACAAGGGGGCCCAGCTGCAACTACAATGCTATCATTTAATTTTTTTTTTTTTTTTGTTAAAAGTATTCTTTTCAACTGTCTACAAACACAGCCAGGCTGAAATAATTAATGCATTCTTCCAGGAGTGAATAAAAAATTTTCAAACTTGAAGGGATGAACCCCTTAGATACTAACATGGGCCCCCATATATGGATTCTAGTAGCACTGGCAACCTGGCCAGTCCGTCACTGTACACAACCACATATAGAATATATAAAAGTCAAACAGTCAGTAGATGCATGATTTTGGTTTATATTCATCTTCATCATCGATATCTTCATCGATATCTTCGTCATCATCATTGTCATCTTCATCATTGTCATCTTCATCATCGTCATCTTCATCATCGTCATCATCGTCATCTTCATCATCGTCATCTTCATCATCGTCATCTTCATCATCGTCATCTTTATCATCATTGTCATCTTTATCATCGTCATCTTTGTCATTGCCACCTTCGTCTTCATCGTCATCTTTGTCTTGATCGTCTTCATCGTCATCTTTGTCTTCATCGTCTTCGTCATCTTCGTCTTCGTCATCTTCATCATCATCATCTTCGTCATCTTCATCGTCATCTTCATCATCACCATCATCACTCCCATCATCATCATCATCATCATCGTCACCACCATCATCATCACCACCACCATCATCTTCATCATCATCATCATAGTCATTAACTGATTTTAGTCCAATAGTTTCCTGCTGTTGTGCTCTCGGGTTTAGCATTGAGGTCATGTTATATATTTTGTTCTCTATGACAAGCAGCTCGTAATGATAAAACTGCCGATGATTGGTCGAGGGGAATGAATGCAAAATGTGTGTGTTGGAAATAGACATGGCCTCACATGATTCACCATATGGCTAGAATTTCAGTGGAAAATTTGACCGGTGTGACTTCCCAATCACATGGTTCCAGGTTCAGTCCCACTGTGTGGCACTTTGGGCAAGTGCCTTCTACTATTGTCCTTTGCTGACCAAAACCTTGGCAGTGGATTTGGCAGAGACTGTAAGAAGCCTGTTGAATATGTGTATGTGTGTCTGTATGTGCATGTGTGTGTGTGTCTATGTATTTGTATGTGTCTGTGTCTGCATGCATGTGTGCCTGCATGTGTGTGTATGTGTCTGTGTGTGTGTGTCTGTATGCATATACGTGCCCTTGTTGGTGTGTTTACGTCCCCATAACTTAGTGGTTTGGCAATAAGAGACTGACAGAATAAGTACTAGGCCTAAAAAAGTAAGTCCTGGGGTTGAGTTGTTCAACTAAAACCCTTCAAAGTGGTGCACCAGCATGGCCACAGTTAAACGACTGAAACAAGTAACAGATTAAAGGAAGTTGACCCGAGCTTGGTAAAAACTAATGTTATCCCTGTTTTTGATTATTAAATGCAAACAGAAACCTTATTCTTTTCTTTATCTTTTTCTTTTCTCTCGTTCCTCGTATAGTGGTCCGTTTTACATATTTTCGGGTGGCATGCCACGTGCTAGCTATGGAGATAAGCACACTGTCACCGTAATGCAGGAAGAGAACCATGTTGTTTTTGATTTCACTTCAAAAGTCATCGATTTTATCACTGTTTCCACAGCTGACGAAGAAGACAAAGAGGACGGTAGACAAGGTAAATATTTTTGGTCATCATCATCATCATCATTTAATGTCCATTGTCCATGCTGGTATGGGTTTGATGGTTTGACCGGGGCTGGTAAGCTGGAAGGCTGCACTAGACTTCAGTCTGACTCAGTATGGTTTTCTACAGCCACATACCCTTCCTAATGCCAACAACTCTGAGAGTGTAATGGGTGCTTTTACGTGCCACTGGCATGGGTGCCATCTGCGTGGCACCAGTATTTTTCATGAGTGCGATTTTGCTCGGTTTAATGGGTCTTTTCAAGCAAGACATAATGCCAAAGGTCTTGGTCATTGCCTCCATGGGGCCCAACGCTCAGAAGGAACTCACTGTTTAATTATTATGCTTATATGCAGGGCATGGCTATATAGTTAAGAGTTCTACTTCCCAACCACCTGGTTTCAGGTTCAGTCCTACTGTGTGGCACCCTGGGCAAGTGTCTTTTACGATAGCCTTAGACCGACCAAAACCTTGGAAGTGTGTGTGTGTTTTTGTCCCCTTGTCTTGACATCGTGTATTAGTTGTAAATGAGTGTCACTGTCGTACAGGCAGTGTCCTTCATTTCCAGTCTTTGTTGAAAATATGTCCCGCCATGTGGAAATATCGTCTTATTGGGAAACAGGTGAGGGTTGGCAACAGGAGGGGCATCCAGCTGTAGAATCTGCTCTACAAAATTCAACTGACCCATGCATGCATGGAAACATGGATGTTAAAATGATGCTGATATAGACATATATGGCATGGCATCATTGTCTTCCATCATTTTTACATTCATTTTGTAGAATTAAGGACAAACACAGACACAAATATATATATATGTGTGTATTTATTTATATATATATATATTATATATATATATATATATATATATATATATATACTATTCACCCACTAGAAATAAGAATCCGAGGGCTTATGGAGATTGGCTTGATTTAATTTAATCAGGTTAGTTTACCATTAAACAGCGGATGAAACGGTATACCGTACAAGAAATTACAGGGTAAATGTTTTTTTAATTTTCTCCTGTTTACGGAATTAATCTTTATTTGCGGTAGAAGCTTTGGCTGTTATTTCTAGTGGGTGAATGGCCTATTATGGCCGTTCCTTAATTGTTAATGTTGAACTTAAAAATGGTCTATGACTATTTAATTTTTTTCCCGCTGGGCCGCTGGTGGCAATAAAATTCTACAAAATTTTCCTTGCCACCCTATATTGATTAATTATGAATTTTTTGGTTAATTCCGTAATGGAATCGACGGCTGATATTTATTTGCTGCCGATAAATTTGGCGCGAGTGCGACGATTTGAAAATTTTAGGTCAGATATTGACTTGGCAAGATTGGGTATGCCTCGTGTATAATCTGTTCCGACTTGAGCTATTTCTTGCTGAAGAATCCGAGGGCTTATGGAAGATTGGCTTGATTTAATTTAATCAGGTTAGTTTACCATTAAACAGCGCATGAAACGGTATACCGTACAAGAAATTACAGGGTAAATGTTTTTTTAATTTTCTCCTGTTTACGGAATTAATCTTTATTTGCGGTAGAAGCTTTGGCTGTATTTCTAGTGGGTGAATGGCCTATTATGGCCGTTCCTTAATTGTTAATGTTGAACTTAAAAATGGTCTATGACTATTTAATTTTTTTCCCGCTGGGCCGCTGGTGGCAATAAAATTCTACAAAATTTTCCTTGCCACCCTATATTGATTAATATATATATATATATATATATTACTATTCACCCACTAGAAATAAGAATCCGAGGGCTTATGGAGATTGGCTTGATTTAATTTAATCAGGTTAGTTTACCATTAAACAGCGGATGAAACGGTATACCGTACAAGAAATTACAGGGTAAATGTTTTTTTAATTTTCTCCTGTTTACGGAATTAATCTTTATTTGCGGTAGAAGCTTTGGCTGTTATTTCTAGTGGGTGAATGGCCTATTATGGCCGTTCCTTAATTGTTAATGTTGAACTTAAAAATGGTCTATGACTATTTAATTTTTTTCCCGCTGGGCCGCTGGTGGCAATAAAATTCTACAAAATTTTCCTTGCCACCCTATATTGATTAATTATGAATTTTTTGGTTAATTCCGTAATGGAATCGACGGCTGATATTTATTTGCTGCCGATAAATTTGGCGCGAGTGCGACGATTTGAAAATTTTAGGTCAGATATTGACTTGGCAAGATTGGGTATGCCTCGTGTATATATCTGTTCCGACTTGAGCTATTTCTTGCTGAAGAATCCGAGGGCTTATGGAAGATTGGCTTGATTTAATTTAATCAGGTTAGTTTACCATTAAACAGCGCATGAAACGGTATACCGTACAAGAAATTACAGGGTAAATGTTTTTTTAATTTTCTCCTGTTTACGGAATTAATCTTTATTTGCGGTAGAAGCTTTGGCTGTTATTTCTAGTGGGTGAATGGCCTATTATGGCCGTTCCTTAATTGTTAATGTTGAACTTAAAAATGGTCTATGACTATTTAATTTTTTTCCCGCTGGGCCGCTGGTGGCAATAAAATTCTACAAAATTTTCCTTGCCACCCTATATTGATTAATATATATATATATTATATATATATACACACACACACACACGCACACACAACATGCTTCTTTCAGTTTCTATCTACGAAATCTGCTCACAAGACTTTGGTTGGCTTGAGGTTATATTAGGTGACACTTGCCCATGGTTTCACACAGTGGGTCTGAACCCAGAACCATGTGGTTGGGAAGCAAGCTTCTTACTGCATAGCTACAGGAAAGGTTTTTCTTGTCTTAAACCTTGTTTGATCTTATTGTTGTTAAAAAAATTATTTAAAAAAATTTTTTTGTTTAGAGGAATATATTTCGTCAAACTTCTCAATCATATTTAATTAACCCTTTCCTTACCAACCCAGCTGAAACTGGCTCTGGCTCTGAGTACAAATGTCTTGTTTTCCTAAGTTTTGAATTAAAATCTTCCACCAAACCTTAGTCACAATTTATATTCCTAACACTAGCTGAATGATAACTAAGTTATTTTACTAAATTCTTTGTTATATTTAAAGTAATTGAAAGAAACACAGAACATCTCAACAGAAATATGGTTAAAAAAAGGGTTAAAATATATAATAGAGAAACAATTCTTAACCCTTTTGATATCAACCCAACTGAAACCAGTTCTGGCTCTGTAGTACAAAGGTCTTGTTTTCATAAGTTTTGAATTAAAATCTCCCACCAAGCCTTAGTCAGAATTTATGTTCCTAACAATAGCTGAATGATAATAACCAAGTTATTTCTTTGTTACATTTAAAGTAATTGAAAGAAACACAGAGCATCTCAAAATAAATACAGTAACGAAAGGGTTAAATTTCCTTATAGAATTGCACGAAGAATTGCTTTCATACAAAGTCTAAGATTCTGATAGACTAGTACCCAGAAATGTTTCTCTTTTTTAGAATACGATGAACCGCATGCTTTGGTTGTCTTGGTTCAAGAAGAAATTGTTGTCATTGATTTGGACTCACCCAACTGGCCTGCTTTCAAACTCCCCTATTTAAACAGTTTACACTCCTCGGCTATTACCTGTTCATACCACGTTAACAATGTACCGGAACAATTATGGCAAAAAATCATTGATGCTGGAGAGACCCAAGTCGGAAAATTTTCCCATAGGGTAAGTGTGTTGGCATTTCTTCATGATAAATACTGTAAATAATTTGTTATGCATGACATCGTCATCATCATTGTCATTTAATGTCCGCTTTCCATGCTGGCATGGGTTGGACGGTTTGACTAAGGACTGATGGGCCAGGAGGCTGCACCAGGCTCCAGTCTGGTCTGGTAAAGTCTCTACAGCTGGATGCCCTTCTTAACACCAACTATTCCAAGAGTGTAGTGGGTGTCTTTTGTGTGCCACTGGCACGAGGACCAGCCAGGCAGTACTAACATCGACCATGCTCGAATGGTGCTTTTTATGTGCCACCGACACAGTACCACACACACACACACACGTAAATGTTTGTACAGTTTCACCCAGAAGTCATTGGCTAGTCCAGAGCTCTAGTTAAAGAAACTCAAGTTGCCACACAGATAAAGATAAAAAAAAAAAATGTTGCAGGCTTCCAGCTTGCCAGCCCCAGTCAAACCATCCAACCCATACCGGCATGGATAATGGATGTTAAATGATGTTGATGGTGATGATGATGATGTTATTAGTGATCTAGAATTGTTTGAATTTACTTGCCTATTATTCTCTGACTCGTTTCAAGCATTAACTGTGGCCATGCTGGAGCACTGTCTGATAGGGTTTTAGGGGATGACCTCAACTAAGTGACAGGATTTGAATCCTGGAACACTGTTGCAGACACTTTGCATGCTTGCATGCATGCTCACTTAAACACACACACACACACACACACACACAAACATACACGTAAATGTTTGCACAGTTTCACACATAAGTCATTGGCTAGTCCAGACCTCTAGTTGAAGAAACTCAAGTTGCCAGATAGTGGGAGTGAACCTGAAACCTAGATGATTGTAAAATGAACTTCGTAACCACACAGCTTTGCCTGTGCAAAATACTGCATAGATATTTTTGTGTGTAATAATAGTTCAGTATTAATTTCCTTATATATATTAATATAATTTTTTTTTTTTAAAGACCTGGCCTATTGATGGTGGCAAAACACTTGCTTCCGAAACATTAACCAGGGATTTGTTGTTGACTGGGTAAGTAAGAATCTGTTTCTTTCCTTTTTAAGTCAGACAATATTTTTTAAATTAGAAAATTACTCTTTGTAAATCTCATAACGCGAGATATTCAGCAACAGTACTTTGTAGTAAAGATTGTTTACCAACATAACATGCCAGTCCTGGTTTAGGACTAATGTTGCTGTAATTTAGCCCCAGGAGACAGCTGGCTTTATGATACGATCTGTGTCCTTATATTTTCGAAATTAAACCAGGACTGCAGTGTTATGTTGGCAAACAATCTTTACTACAATATTTTTTAAGTCACACACTTTCTGTATATATATATAAAATATAAGTAAGATTCAGTTGAATTAGGTACTTAAATTGAGGCACCTCGTTAGGTCGGAATAGTATACACATACACACCAATGTTATGTAAATATCAAACTTGGTATACAAGTAGCAGCCGAATGATATTCTTGCAGTGTATGTAGACAATTAGACCCAGCTGAGTGAAGAAATCTGCTCTTGGGCTATTCAGACATGTACATTATATTAAGTATAGGGTCTATAATATTTACGAAGAGTAGATTCCGAGACAGGTGAATAAATATGAATGAGTAACTGTAGAGGTACAGATGTCAATCTAAACTGTGCCTCTACAGTTAATCATATTTTATTTGCATACACACACACATACACAAATATATATATATATATATATGGTGTCCTGTACTCGCGTATAATTATTTATATATGCATGTATATATACATGTAGATGTAGGTACGTACATATATGTTTGTATGTATGCATATATTTTTATTTATCACCTATCCCCATCCCATCATCCCATCATATATCATCATCATCATCATCATCATCGTTTAGCATCCGCTTTCCATGCTAGCGTGGGTTGCACAGTTCAACTGGGGTCTGGGAAGCCAGAAGGCTGCACCAGGCCCAGTCTAATCTGGCAGTGTTTCTACGGCTGGATGCCCTTCCTAACGCCAACCACTCCGTGAGTGTAGTGGGTGCTTTTTACGTGCCACCCGCACAGGTGCCAGACGGAGCTGGCAAACGGCCACGATTGGATGGTGCTTTTTACGTGCCACCAGCACGGGGGCCAGGCATGGCTGGTAATGGCCACGAACGGACGGTGCTTTTTACGTGCCAATGTATATATATGTATGATGATGGTGATGATGATGATGATGACAATAGGGTAGAACTAAAAATTAAATATTTAACTCTTTTGTGTTTTATTTTACTACTGTTGAAATTCACAGTCTTTACTTGAATTGGGTTCTGAAAATAATTATAACAATAATAATAATAATCATCATCATCATCATCATTTAACGTCCGCTTTCCATGCTAGCATGGGTTGGACGGTTCAACTGGGGTCTGGGGAGCCCGAAAGCTGCACCAGTCCAGTCAGATCTGGCAGTGTTTCTACAGCTGGATGCCCTTCCTAACGCCAACCACTCCGAGAGTGTAGTGGGTGATTTTATGTGCCACCGACACAGGTGCCAGACGAGGCTGGCAAACGGCCACGCTCGGATGGTGTTTTTATGTGCCACCGACACAGGTGCCAGACGAGGCTGGCAGACGGCCACGCTCGGATGGTGTTTTTATGTGCCACCGACACAGGTGCCAGATGAGGCTATATATATATATATATATATATATATATATATATATATATATATACACACACACACACACACACACACACAGACACACACCTGGGTAAGCACATAAATGCGAAACAAGGTGGAAAAAATAGTACTCGAATACCAGAGGTAGAGTAATACACTTTATTAAAAAGCAGCAAAAATATCATGTAAACTGTTACTCAGTTTTACATTCCTGTTCGTCTGACAGTCTTGTTTAAAATTCTAAATAAAACTGTCTGAATGGGAACGTGAAACTCTGAGTAACAGTTTTTGTGATATTTTTGCTGCTTTTTAATAAAGTGTGTATTTATATGTATATATATATATATATTTTTATTTATTTATTTGTACACACACATACACACACTGCATGTAAATTATTACACTGTTTTTTCTATCCAATTCCTTAACCCACTTCTTACCACATTTCTATTGCAATGCTCCACATTTGCTTCAATTAATTTTTAAAATAATGAAAGATTTAGTCAAATAACTTTTGTTATTAATCTGGTGTTTGAAGCATAAATTCACCTGAAATTTTGATGGAAGGCTTTAATTTAGATCCCTTTCGAATAGGAAGTTTGTTGAATAGAAGGATTGGCCTAAGCCAGGTTGGTATCAAAAGAGTTAATCGTATGATTTCATCATTTAATAGCCATTTTCTGTGCTGGCATGGGTTGGATGGTTTAACAGGATCCATGGAGCAGCAGGGCTGCACTGACCTTCAGTATTAGCTTTGGTTTTTGCTGCTGAATGTCTTTCTCGATGCCAACCACTTCACAGTGTGTTACTGGATGCTTTTTTCCTGCCTCTGGTATTGATGTGGTTTCAAGACAGAAAAGGAACAATGAAAATGGACAAAAAAACAAAACAATCACGACTAAGTAAGGGGAGTATTTGACAGGAGCAGGTGGGTTTATGTCAGGTGTTCATCATCATTTAATGTCTACTTTCCATGCTGGCATGGGTTGGACAGTTTGACAGGGGGCAGGTAGACAGAAAATTGCACCAGGTTTCACTGCCTATTTCGGCAGGGTTTTTACGACTGGATGCCCTGTGAAACACCAACCACCCCTGCAGATTGTTGAAAGGCTAACTCATGATAGACATGCACAAGAGTTTTGCTGGGGCCAGATTAAGACCCATAGAGGCCCTAAGCACTTAAAATAATTTTAGGGCCCCCATGTATATGTAATTCAAAATATAAACAATAATAAACCATGAAATAAATTTTTATGCTTCAAAATGAAACAAAACAATCAGTAAGATGGGAAATAATGTTTATTTTTGTATACTTACACTTTATTTATATTTGAAAAAGTTTTCACTTTTTTTATTGTAAAGTCTTTGATCCGGTCCTCACTATGACATACCATGGACGCATTGAAATTATATTTCCAATCATATAAACCACTTTGAATATTATTTTAGCAAGTTTAAAGTGATTTCTTTTGTGCTGTAAACCATTTACCATTTCTGTGGTGCCCCCTCTTTCCCTTGATACCCTTAGCACATGCTTATTTTGCTTAATGGTTAATCCAGCACTGTGTCTCACTGTAGTGTAGATAAACGGCTACTCCACATTTTATTATGAGTATACACAGCCCTTCAATTTTCCTAAGCCATGTTAAAGAACTCCGAAGGTTAGGCTTCTAGTGAGACTTTTAAAGCCTGGAACTTTTCAGTACTTCTTTGTGTGTGTATATAATTGTAAAGAGTATTGTTATGAGAAGGTGAACACTAGTTGATGGTTTGAAAGACATGGATTCTTTGTATTTAATGATAAAAAAAATTGTAATTTATATAACACATTTTTCAGGCATGAAGATGGCACAATTCGTTTCTGGGATGCTTCAACCACAAGTCTTACATTCCTATACAAGCTCTCTACTGCCAATATCTTCAGTGGAGAAACTTCCCCACCAGATAATTCCGCAGGAGAGGCTGAAGAAGAATGGCCACCTTTTAAAAAGGTAATTTCTAAAAATAATTATTGATTTTCTAAACTGGACTGTGAAATATTCAGAACTGCCAGCATTAATCCTTTTCATACCAAACTATCCTAAATTGTTCCTGGTTCTGTGATACGATTTCTTGTTTTACTATCCTTGCATGGTTTGGCCAGGGTTTATTGAGACAGATTTTTTATGGCTGGGTGCCCTTCCAACCTTCAACCTTCGTTTCCACACAATATTGGAAATGAGCACAACCACTTTACAACTGTTATGCAATGTGAAGGGCACAAAAACACATGTATATGTGTGTATGATTATGTGTGTGTGTGTGTGTGTGTGTCTGTACACAAGCACAAACATACGCTCACTCATATGATGGGCTTCTTTCAGTTTCCATCTACCAACTCCACTCACTAGGTTTTAGCCAACTCAGGACTATAGTACAAAACACTTGCCTAAAATGCTACACCATGAGATTGAACCTGAAACCTTTTAGTTTGGAAGTAAACTTTGTCTCATGGTCATCCTGCACCTGATAGTTTAGTATACAATATTTCTTTAAATTTTTTTTTTCTGGGAAATTATAATTAACTGGAAAAACTGATGTTTTTAAATCTTAAATTATCATAAAATAGCTTTTAATTAAACATAGGTGCAGGTGAGGCTGTGTGGGTAAGAAGCTTGCTTCCCAACCTTGTGGTCTTGGGTTCAGGCCTGCAGCGCAGCACCTTGGTCAAGAGTCTTCTACCACAGCCTCAGGCGGACACCAAAAGTTGTGAGTGGATGTGGTCAATGGAAACTGAAAGAAGCTCATATTTTATGTGCACCCTTGTGTTGACATCATGTTATGTTTGAAAAACCTGTCTGGCGATGGGGGAAATATTATCTTACTTGGAAACAGAAGTGAGCTTTGGCGACAGGAAAGGCACTGGCTGCAAGAAAATCTGCCTCAACAAATTCAAACTGACCTATGCAAGCCTGGAAAAGTGGACATTAGATGATGAAGATGACTCCCACATCCGTTAGAGCTCATGTCACTGGTCATGCTTCTACAACATTTCGTTTTGAATCAAATTCTAGATGTTTTACTTCATTTTATTTTGCTAACTGAAGGGTTTAAATTTGAGTGTTGGTCATCATTAATTTAGCCTATGTTTTTCTTTCCTAAAGATACTTCATTTGACAATTAAAAATTAACAAGAATTAGCTGTCTGCAATAAAGCAATAATAGATTTTCAGAGAACATTTTTTTAGCTTCGTTCTGATTTGGGTGGATGGATGGGAGCCACTCCAGCTTATTGTTGCCTGGAAATTCCTCTGGTAATTCTGTACATGAAAATATCTAGTGTTACGCCCTCCTCTCCAGTATAACACATTAATGAACGTTGCTGAAAAAAGTTGTCTAAATGATATTTTAATTATCAATAGCAATTAATTAGGGAGGATAGTTTGTCTAAATGAGCGTCAAACTAAAATGTCTAGTTAACGTAATTTAGGATTGGTCATGATAATGGCTCTAAACTGTTTATTGAGGCGCTGAAATATATTTGACATTAATAATTTTGGTGACAGTCTTATTGCTGTCATGTTGTTTTATTGTAGCAATTTAATGAATTGATTTTCATCATGAAAGAGAACTGGTGGTCTGCTTGTAGAACAGAGTTACCAATTTCGTCACCATACTTCTGTTAAACTATATGACCTTTTTCGTTTCAATTAATGTTGAAAATATGGAAGAATTTGGTAAAAATAGTCTTGTCATTATTAAACTGATGTTTAGCCCTTTGGTGTTCAAAATATTCTACTAAATGTAAAACTTATTTATTCTTATTGTTTTGTATTAGCCATGTATTGTCTCATAGCTTTGAGATTTTGATGATGCCGTTGCCTATTTTTTAGATGACATTGTAGGGTAGGTGTGAGAAGCTAGACCTGGCCAGTTTGAACTCGAAGCAGAAGGCATGTTTGGGTTGGATACAGCCAGTTTAAATGCTAAAGGGTTAAGGTGGTGAGCTGGTAGAATCAATACTGCACGGGGCAAAATGGTTAGCAGCATTTTGTCTGTCTTTATGTTTCAAGTTCATATGCTGCTGGGGTCAACTTAGTTTTTCATCTTTCCTGGGATCTATAAAAGAACTGGGGCGAGGGGTCAATGTAATCAACTTACCAACTTCCTTTGAAATTGCTGGCCTTGTGCCAAAATTTGAAGTCCTTATTGACTAAAGTTTGGTGGAAGATTTTAATTGAAAACTTATGAAAACAAGACATTTGTACTCAGAGCCGGAACTGGTTTCAGCCGGGTTGGTAATGAAAGGCTTAAACTAATGTTTGGAATGTATATTAAGATCAACTTTTTAAATGGAAGATTTTAAGGTGGATGATTTTTAAAATGGAAAGTTTGTATCATGGAACCAGGGGTGGTCTAAGGCAGGTTGGTATCTGAAGGGTTAACTCTTTCCTTAGTATCTCTGTGGAAACATATCACTTGTTTTTCAAGTAATTTTGAAAATAAAAGATTTATCAAAATAATTTTGTCACTATTAAACTGGTGTTTAGAACACAAGTTAACATATAAGTTTGATGGAAGGTTTTAATTGTTTCAAAACAAAAACGTCTGTGTGATAAAAAAACCAGGAGCTGTCTCAACTTCATTTCAAAAGGATCAGTGACGCCACTGCACATTAGCTTGACCATGTTTCCTGCAGTAATCACTGGTGAGTCTTGTGAAAAAAAATTAGTAGATGAAAGTGTATAGAATTTTGTATTAGGAACTGATCCTGTTCTTGGATGGTAGAATTAATTTTAACATTGGCCTTTGGGTCACTTCAGTAGAATCCACAAGTATTTGGTTCCAACAGTGATTATGGCATAAGCGTGTTACTTAAAAGTGAAAGAGGTGGGAGAGAGACCAACTTGGTGAATTGAGTGACTTCGTCTTAAAAACTTGTTGACTAAACTGTAGATGCCTTAGTGGATCTCTAGGTAGGTTAAATCTGGTGAGGAGAATAGGTGAGAGACTACCATACAGAAGTAAAGCAATATGATCTCTATAAACCTGGGACAGCTCCAACTAAAGCAGAATTCACTTAGCTACTTATTACTGATGGACCCAGACTTTCTAGAATCTTTGGCCAGTCTGTTTGATGGGAAAACTTGACCATAAGTCAATTACGCTAATTGGTCGAGCTATATTCACATAGGCATATTAATAGCTTTTATGATGACATTTTTCCTTTGTATGGAAATATAATTTACCTAAATTTGAACCAGATTGTCCCTCTTAAGAATCATTGACAGAGACCTGCTCCTGTAGTTACCAACATTGTACAGTTCATAAATAAAATCCATTTTCTATCTTTACATTAACATATTAGTTTTTGTATTGAATTTAATAACAGCACTAGTATGGAAGCATGCTCTGTAACAGCACATTGCTGCATCCACCTTTTGTTGGTGATTCCCTACTGCCTTTGCAACACTTAGGTGACAACCCTCTAACCTCTGGGTCTGTTTGGGGTAGTCATTGTTGGTGAGGATTTTACGCTGTTGGAATTCAAATCCTAGCTCAATCTCCTTTAGTTGCCTTTTATGGCACACATAGGAAACGTTATGTCTTCTTTGACATACCAGTCTCCATTTAGTTTTTTTAAGATCATTGTCACCTTAGCATACTCCCAGTTAATGGCTTCCCTGTGTGTGTTTCAATATTGGTTAAGTTGCCATAAGATGTCTTTCTTTTATAATGTTGGAAGTGCTATCATTCAGCCACTTTGACATATTTGAATGGAATCTAGTTGTGTTCAATTGTCAAACATTGATTGAACATACTTTTACTGTATTTGATGGCTCATAAGATACATTTTTTTTTTCTACTTCAAAAAATACTTCATAAAATCATCCTGGGTCCTATATGCAAAGTTGGGCCTCCCATAAGCTTTAATGCACTAAAACCTCTTTACCTGAATATGCCCTGCTGAAATTGGGGTTATGTCTAATATGCTTCTTTGTCTTTTATGCTATCAAACATAAGTACTCGGGATCAATGTTTGCCAAATGAATATTTTATTTTTCTTAAACTGTAATTAGAAAAATAATCCATCTGTATTTATTCAAACAATTTTTTAGGTTGGCAGTTTCGACCCCTACAGTGACGATCCTCGTTGGGCTATTCAGAAGATTGCTCTTTGCCCTCTTAGTGAAACCTTGATAGCAGCAGGGACCGCTGGTCAAGTCATAGTCCTGCAGATGGAACGAGAACAACGAGAGCAAGAGGTGACCCATGTCACCATAAACATTGTCGGAGATAGTGATAACTTTGTTTGGAAGGGCCATGAAGCTTTAGCACCCCAAGAAGGAGATCTGAAATTTGCTCCTGGCTTTCAACCAACCTGTGTAATGCAGCTGTTACCCCCTGCAGCTTGTACATCTCTCGCTATTAACTCAGAATGGCAACTGTGAGTCATCAAACATTATTATTATTTTTCATTTTCCTGTCAATGTTGTTTGCAATGATTGATGTTTGACCTCATTACCATTAGGGTTAATGACCTAACTTGTAGCTTCTGGTTGTAACTTCTTTAAACATAATTGCTGCTCCTGTAACCTTCTCTAACCCTATCATGTTGTGTTTCCTGTGTAGGAGTATATGATCTCTGACAGATTCCCTGTAAAATGGTAATGAGCAACATACCTAAAAAAAAGAAAAGAAATTACTCAAAATAGACAACTGATCATGCTGCATCTTTGTAATCAAATGTGTTTATGGTTCATTGTTAATGATGTCCTCCTTAGCTGTTGTTTACTTTTGCTTGTAATTGGAAAAAAAAAAACAACAGATTTTTGCATTGAAATAAGCACATGATGAACCCAGCACTTTGTCTAGTAAATAAGCAAAGCCTAGACTCTTTGCATCTGAGGAAATTATTGATGATGTTTATTCTTCAGATGCAAGGTTTACCCTTACACAATGAGAGTGATGCAGACAATCAAACTGGTGAAAGAGATGAGGAAATTAGCAATTCGAGTGAACCAGTATGATAGTTCAGAAATACTATTTATTGTTATATTCCTGAAATTTTTTGTGATTCTGTCCATTAGTTTTCCTGCAATTGCTACTCTTGAGTTGTGTCTGCAACTATTTATTCTTTTACTCAGGAACCCAACTGCAGGATAAAGTTAGACACAGGGGCCCAATCTCTTGTAGTGAATTAGATTAGACCACATGGTGGAGTGGCAGCAGCGAGATTGAAATATTTCTTTTAGAATGAAGTGTAAGCATGGCCATGTAGTTAAGAAATTTACTTCCCAACTACATGGTTCAGGTCCATTGCTTAGCACCTTGGGCAAGTGTCTTATACTATAGTTGTGTGATGGCTTTGGTAGATGGAAGCTGAAAGAAGTCTGTTTTATGTGTGTGTGTGTGTACCTTGTGAATGTTATTTGTTATACAAGCAATGTTGTAAGTGAATGTCACTGTTATACAAGCAATGTCATTCATTTCTAATCTTCTGTGAGAACCTGTGTGGTCAAAGATGAATATTACTTTATTTAGAAACCGATGAGGGTTGGTGACAGGAAGGGCATCCAGCCGTAGAAAGTCTACCTCAACAAAATCTATCTGACCCATGCATGATAGACATTAAAGCAATGATGATGATGTATGCTCCTTTTAATAATCTTTGTGTTGCTCTTTTGTTATGCTTCATCACTCTTACCCACTTTCTCTTTCAACTATGATCCAAGAAGTGAGAGATCCCATTCAAGATTATTGACACTGCTTTTCTTCTGCAGTTTTTTTTTTGAGGGGGAAGGGACTTTGTATTTAGCACAGCCTGTTCTCTCTTGTAAAATATGACAGACATTTTAATCTTTTTCTTACTGTATTTCTCTCAAATTTCACTGCTTTCATTTTATTTAATTTCAAAAATCATAAAGAATTTGGGAAAATAACTTTACTAGGCTAGTATCTGGAAGAGAAATCAGCATGAAATTTTGGACAGTTTTTACTTAAATCATTTTAAAAAGAGGAAGTTTGTATCAAAGAACCAGAGGCACTCATAGGTGGATTTGTATCACAAGAATTTAAAATGCTATTCAAAGGCTTCATTGTATTTAGCTTCCAGGTTATTGACTGTAATTGCTGCCTGAATGAGCAGGACAGTTAATTTTGCATTTTTCAATTTAAACAACTTTGAAGAACACCTGCCACAGGCCTTCTGAGAATATTATTTCTCATACACTGATATTAAGAGATCTCTTGTCTGTTCAATATTATGGAAAACTGCAATTAAGCACCAACTTTATGATCATTTCAGTTGACTTTGTAAATGATGAAGAATTTGAGAAGATAACTCAAGCTGATATTTGGAAAATGAATTTTTATGAATTTTGATGGCTGATGTCAACCCTAGCCGTGACTGGCTCTTGTGCCAGTGGCATGTAAAAAGCACCATCCAGTCGTGGTCGATACCAGCCCCCTCTGGACCCTGTGCTGGTGGTAGGTAAAAAGCACCATCTGATCGTGGTTGATGCTGGCCCCCTCTAGCCCCTGTGCTGATGGCATGTAAAAAGCACCCTCTATACTCTCGGAGTAGTTGGCATTAGGAAGGGCATCCGGCTGTAGAAACACTGCCAGATCAGATTGGGGCCTGGTGCAACCTCCATGCTTCCCAGTCCCCAGTTGAACTGTCCAACTCATGCCAGCATGGAAAGCAGACATTAAATGACGATGATGATGACTTGATGGAAGATTTTAATTTATATCCCTTTAATCCTTTTGTCACTATTTTTGTTTTAATTAATTTTTGAACATAATGGATAATTTTGTGAAATGCTTTGTCATTATTAAGCTATTGTTTGGAATATAAATTAACATGAAATTTTGATTGAAGGTTTTAATTTAGATCACTTTAAAGCAGTGAATTTATATTATATAACTGGGGATGGCCTCAAGTGGGTTGGCAAAGAAAGGGTAAATGATTTGGTTACAATATTTTAAAATTATCCTTAATAAATGTTTGTCTAATTTTTCTTTCTTTCTCGTAGTATTATTATTAGTTTTTAATTTTTATTCCATTCCAGTGGTGCTGCTGGTACTGCTCATGGATTTGCTCTCTTCGATTATTGCCAGAAGAAAGGAGTACTCTATCGCTGCACTTTAAATCCAAATGGTAATTTAATTTGAATAAAATTCCAATATTTATGTTGTATAAAACTCCTCTGATCAATGATTCTGTAACCCTTTCGTAACCATATTTCTGTTGAGATGCTTTCTGTTTCTTTCATTTAATTTTAAATATGACAAAGAATTTAGTAAAATAACTTAGTTATCATTCAGCTAGTGTTAGCAACGTAAATTGTGACTAAGGTTTGGTGGAAGATTTTAATTCAAAACTTATGAAAATAAGACATTTGCACTCAGAGCCTGAACCAGTTTCAGCTGGGCTGGTAGTGATAATCAATAATATAAAGAATAACATTTGAGTTTCTTTTTATATATACTGGGTTTATATACTTATGAAAACAAGACATTTGTACTCGGAGCCAGAGCTGGTTTCAGCCAGGTTGGTAACGAAAGGGTTAAATGTCCACTTTGCTATCTAAGCAGAAGTTTTACACAGTTGCAAAATTGTTTTTCAGTCTACTGTAACATTTATTTTCTTTCTGAGATTGCAGAAGCTAACTGCTTAATTTTGGGTTATTTTTTTACGAGACACAATATATATCCATTCAGCCAAATGTTATAAATTCGCTTGCTTATCTGACTTGTACAAGGGAAAAGAGCTTTTGCTTCAATTAATTTGAAAATAACGAAGAATTCAATGAAATAATTTTGTCATTATTAAACTGGGTGTTGAAGGAAGTGAAGCTGGCCGAATTGTTAATGCACCGGACAAAATGTTCTGAGTTCAAATTCAACCGAGGTTGAGCTGACCTTTCATCTTTTGGGGTCAATGAAAGAAGTACCAGTTGAACACTGGGGTTGACGTAATCAACTAACCCTGTCCCCCAAAATTTCAGGCCTTGAGTCTATAGTAGAAAGGACTATTAAACTGGTGTTAGTACCCAGATTAACATGGAAATTTAAGGGAACGTTTTGATCTCAACCACATTTAAACAGAAACTTGGTATCACACAACAAGGAGTGGTCTTTGGTAGTTTGGTATCAGAAGAGTGAAAGAAACTTGTTGGGATGGAATTAAAGGAAACTCTTTGGAAATGGCTGTGTGAATAAAAATTGAAATTCTTAATTGTCATTTTAGTAGTCCTTCACTTCCTATAGTCTTGGGCTAAATGGAATGGTCCCAGTTTCAAAATTAAGAAATCTAATATGAGTTCTTGAATGACTCTGGTTCTTTGGTATTGTTTCATTTTGAAAAATTAGATATTCTCTTATCCTTGCACTGTCTGCCTGATTGACTCCCGTGCTGGTGGCACGTAAAAAGCACCACCCGTATGTGCTCGATGCCAGTTCACCCTGACTGGCTCCCGTGCTGGTGGCATGTAAAAAGCACCAACCAAACATGGTTGATGCCAGTGCCCACCAACTGGCTCCCATGCCGGTGGCACGTAAAAAGTACCCACTACAGTCTCAAAGTGGTTGGTGTTAGGAAGGGCATCCAACTGTAGAAACATTGCCGGATCAGATTGGAGCCTGGTGCAGCCACTAGCTTTCCAGACCTCAGTCAAACCATCCAACCTATGCCAGCATGGAAAACATGTTAAATGATGATGATGATGATGAATCAAAATCCTACTCAGTTTGTGTGTATATGTGACTGTGTCAAGTCACAGTGGAAAAGTCCATATTTTGTCACCAATATTACATTCTGTCTGTGGCCAGAAGAATTTATTCTCAGATGATTAACCCTAAGCCGATGACTTTGGATAGCTTGATCCTTTAATGTCCATGTTCCCTGCTGGTATGGTTTGGATGGTTGGACAGCATCCAACAGGTTCAAAGACAGCATTTGTGCTCCAATGGTTGCTTTGGCATGGTTTCTATAGCTGGATGCTCTTCCTAACACCCACTACTTAACGATATGTACGGGGTGACTTTTGCATGGCACCAGCACTAGTGAGGTTGCCATGTAGTTTGCAAGACTAAGATCCCCTTTCAGTGAGTGGTGCTTCAGTAGAGAAGGAGGCAGATGGTGGGTTTAAAATGTGAGAGAAGGGAATAGTTGTTGTAGAGGAGCTACATAGTTTGTCACGTTATAGAAGAGAGGGTGGTTGGGATTTGGGTTTAGAGCTGGGGAGAGAGAAAAAAAAGTAGTGTTGATGTACTGAATTCAGTTATCTGAGAAAACCTATCTCTCATACACCTGCTTCCTGTATGAGATGAGAGTAATTTCATTTGTTTAATGAGGTAGCAGAAATTGGAAATAAACTCTGACTATTGTACCTCATCATCGTTGTCATCATTTAATGTCCGTTGTCCATGCTGGCATGGGTTGGACAGTATGACCGGGGCTGGCAAGCTGGAATGCTGCTCCAGACTCCAGTCTAATTTGGCATGGTTTCTACAGCTGGATGCCCTTCCTAACACCAACCACTCCGAGAGTGTAATGGGTGCTTTCACGTGACACCAGTATCTGCCACAACTGCAATTTTTACTTGGCTTAATGGGTCTTCTCAAGCACGACATGATGCCAAAGGTCTGGATTTTTACATATGTATGTATGCATGAGTAAGTATTTATATAAATAACTGTAGTATTTGTGTTTTTCTTTCAGACATGACCAATGCTGTTGTGAATGACTCTCTTCTTTCTCGCCGTATTTCTTTCAAAAAATCATTGAGAGAGTCATTCCGGCGCTTAAGAAAATCCCGTGCTAACAGACGAGAGAAAATGAAAAAAGAAAAATGGTAGATATTACTTCTTTTCACTTTTTTTTGATTTATCAGAATATTTATGATGCTTTTAATTTACAAGAAAAGACTTTTTTTATATATCTATTTTGTCAAATTAACGTGCATATCTTAGAGTTTCTGATATCATCTTATAGTCTGTAGGTATATCCTATCTGTTAATATTATATTTGATTCATAAATTAGCACTCCTACACATTACATGTACACACATACACACATCATCATCATTTAATGTTCCCTTTTCTGTGTTGGCTTCTGTTTAACATTTTGAGAAGAACAGATGAGCCAGAGGGCTGTGCCTAGATTCTACATCTTCTTTAGATTGGTTTCAATAGCTAGATGCCCATTCTAACACCAACCACTTTAACAGAGTGTACTGGGTGCTTTTTATGTGGCACCAGCACCAGTGAGGTCACCAAGCACCCACAAGACACTGAGTTGGAGGAATAAGAAACTATCATAGGAGGAAAAGGGCAGGTATCTTGCTGAGAGAATACATGGTTTGCCTACTTAGAGAGAGAGGTCCATATACAAGGGGGATATGAGAGGGAATCCGAAAGATGCTGGCATAGATTAGAATCTGGCAGGTCCAAGAACTGTGTTGTGCTCTACTGTCTTCTTTGGCATGATTGCTACAACCAAATGCTCTTCCTAAAACCATTCATTTTATAGAATATATTGGATACTTTTTCCCTGCACCAACACTGGTGAGGTCACCTTGTAAAAAAATAAGGTATCTTTTGACTGAGTGGGACTACAGTTAAGAAGGAGGTATCTTTATACTAAGTGTCTTGAGATTAACACAGTAACTGCCACACGTGCCACTGGTGGTTCATTGCAAACTTCATGCAAACATCTTTATGCATGACTTTTGGTACAGTTTTGTAATTTGAGACGATATTTTATTCTGTGTCTTTGACATGGTTTGGAGAATATTTAAATAACATTAGTGCTATATGTTAAAGTTTAATTATGAAATATTGTAAAAATGCAAAAATATTATATTTCCTTGTAATTGAACAGTATGCAGTGTGATCAGAAATATGTGACGTCACTACCAACGACGCTAAATATTTCCAGTAAGAAGCTGTGGCAGTTAGCATGTCCGAGTATGAATGGACTGGAACAGGTTTCTTACTGTAGAGATGATATATATAGCTTCTCACATTATACAAGGGTAGACGAGAGAAAACAGTCTGGGATAGGAAAGGGCGGTATATATGGGGGGTTGATGAGGTATTAGAGTGGGTCCTCAATGTACAATAAGTTGAGCCAAAGTGAATGGGGACAGAAGACATCCCTGCATGAAAAACAAGTTATTTCACCAATCATATTGATTGATTCACATCATTATTAGATTTTGTTTTTATTTTGTATTTTTTGTTTTATAAAGTGGAGATATTGTCTTGAGCATGTCCCTTCATTACTAAGCTTTTACTTCTAGTTGCAGCAATTAGTTTTGTATACTTTGATGTTTTTGACTCATTTTTCTCAAATTTTGTTATGTAAGAAATTGGTTTGGATGCCCAGTTTATTATCATTTACTCAATTACCATCTTTTCACAACAATAGATCTGTTCCTTTCCCTTGTTCTCTTTTCCGCTTTGCATTCTTCAAGACAACAATGCAGGGGCCATGAAAAGCACCCAGTGTTTGGTAATCAGTCCAAATAGCATCAACACAGGGCTTGAGAGGATTTTTTAGTCTTACTGATGGCAAGTACTGGTGTCATTACTTTGCTTGGAAACAGGTGAGGGTTGATAGCAGGAAGGGCATCTGGCTGTAAAAAAAAAAAAATCTGCCTCAATAAAGTTTGTCTGACCCATAGTAGCATAGATAAGTGGAGCATTAAAACAATATTGAGAGTACCTCTTTTTTATGAAATGGTTACTCTTCACAAGGGCGTTCAGCTTTTAAAAGCTCAATTTCTCTGCAAATGTTAAGGTTTACAGACTTCATCTGATGTCAGTATTAAAAGATGACTGCGGATGATGGTGAAAATCATCATTTTAATGTCCACTGTTTTATGCTTTCATGGATTGGATGCACTAGGTTGTGGCAGATTTTCTTTGGCTGGATGCTCTTCCTGTCACCGACTCTTTCCTGATTCCAAGCACAGTAATGTTTCCTCATAGTCAGACAGGCTTTCTCAGAATATTGGAAATGAATGACTTTTATGAAAAGCCTGCATTGTTAAGACAAAGAGACACAAACATACACACACTCACATCCTACAAACATACAGTACGTATATGATGGGCTTCTTTCAGTTTCTGTCAACTAAATCCACTCACAAGGCTTTAGTAGAAGGGACTTGCCCATGTTGTCTGTCAAGCAGTGAGACTGATCTCAAAGCCATGTGATTGGGAAGCAAACTTCTTAACCACAGAGCTATGCCTGGGTCTATAGCTAGCAAGAATTCATCATCATCCTTCAACATCCATCTTCCATGGTGTGAATATTAACATAATTAAAAAAAAACATAAATAACAACTAGGATAAATAACTTGGTTGTCATCATCATCTTTTAACATCCGTCTTCCGTGCTGACAGGAGCTGACAAGGCAGGTTTTCTGCGGTTGGATCATCATCATTTAACATCTGTTGTCCATGCTGACATGGGTTGGACAGTTTGACCAAGGCTGGTAAACTAGAAGACTGCACCAGACCCCAGTCTGATTTGGTATGGTTTCTATGGTTGGATGCCCTTCCTAATGCCAACCACTCTAAGAGTGTAATGGGTGCTTTTACGTGCCATAGGCACAGGTGCTATTTGCGTGACACCGGTATCTGCCATGACTGTGATTTTACTTGGCTTGATCTCCTTCTCAAGCACGACATAATGCCAAAGTTCTTGCTCATTGCCTCTGTGAGGCCCAACACTCAGAAGGAGCTTTTCACGTCTCCAACATCAGCCACTTTGCCTCAGTGAGGCCCAACGCTTGAAAAGTGCTCTTTACATGCCACCAGCACAGATGCTAGTTACACGGCATCAGCCATGACCAAATGTGCTCGTAATATTTAATGTAATGAGCTTTCATTAAGTTAATTGAAAATAGTTATACGGCAATTAGCTTCATGACTAATTTATATTTGAATTATTTTGGCAAGTGTGGCTAGCAACTCTGATCATATTCTAGAGTTTTATTTTTGACGTCCTCGAATAAAGCATCGACTTTATCATACTTTCTCAAAAAATGAGAGAATCTTATGATAGATATACAAAAAGTAACGTATACATATTGGTATGAAGATAAGCATACTTAAAGGATATCAGTAACAACTGGGATAAATGACTCGGTTATTATCATTCTTGTTTAACATCCCCTTTTCTATGCTGGCATAGGTTGGATAGGTCAACAGGATCTGATGATCCAGAGGGCAGTGCCAAGCTCCAATGTCTGCCTCGGTAGTGCTGCTGTTGCTGGATGCTCTTCCTGACTGCAACAACTTTACTGAGTGTGGACCGGGGGTGGGGGTTGTGACCCCAGCTCTGGCGAGGTCACCAAGTAATTTGCAAGACAGAGAAAAGACTCTCTTTGACTGAGAAAGGTTTTTCACAGAGGAAAAGAAGAGAAGATGGCTTTGTGCCAAATGCTGAGAGGCTGAGATATGAAAGAGGGATGGGAACAAGTGCTTTGCTACAGAGGCGATGCATGGCTAACCCAACAAGAAAGAGAGAAGAGACGTGGTGATGAGATGTCAGGGAAACACCACCATCAGAGTACAAGAATGTGGCTAAAGAGTGAATAGGGACAAAAAAAGAAAAAAAAAATCATGGCTGACCAGGTAGATGATTAGTTTACAAGAATGTGAAAGGAGGGTGACAATGGTTAGAGCTGAGGACAGAAGAAAAAGTAGTAAGAATTACAGAATAGTTGTTTTAGATCTGATCGAGAAAACGTTGCTTTTTCTTTTTCTAATTCCCATCTTAGGATGTGTTCAGATTGTAATGTTTGCCAATTAATTAGTAAAAGAAAAGTATTTAATTTTTCAGAATTTGACAGTCTGAAGTTAGATGGGTTTTTTTTCTATTGTGTATCTGATATCATCATCATCATCATTTAACATCCATGTTCCATGCTGGCATGTCTGAGTGTGATTTAATTTCCTTTTTAATTTTGAAAAATTTTTTTTCTTTCTGTTGCATCTTGTCTTTATTATTATATTCATTTTTGCTGTTGCTGTTTTTTTTTGTCTTTTTTTTCCCCCCTTTGCTCCTTTTTTTGAAAAAAAAAAGAAAAGAATATTTGACCTAAAATGGTGCTAAAGCATGTTGGGAGAACATGTGGCTTTCTGTGTTGTTGCTGCTATTGTTGTTGCAATGTTTATTATGCTAAAATATTTTTCCAGGGCCAGGCGAAATAAACGAATGAATTGGTATGTACAGTTCTCCCTCTCCCACCAAGCTTCACTAACTCAAAAACTCCCTTAATTTTTATTCTTCATTTATAATTGCTTGTCAACCCGACCCTCCAAAAACTCAAATGCCTGTTTTATTATTTTAGTTGCATGCTGTTAATATGTCCATGTTACAACTAGATCTATATTAATGTTTAGATACCAATTAAAAAAAACACATAAAAATATTTCAAATAATTCTTTGAATGGGTTAAACCAGTCTGGAGCAGACTTCAGCTGGTGGGACTTCCTTAATGGCATGCCTAACAAATATTTACCTTGAAATTTTTTTCAGTAGTGTGACCTACATGTTGATGTGCCATGTCTCATGTGGCCTGCTTCATGAAAAAGGTTGCCCATGCCTGGGTTAGACCAAAGACTATGTTTTATTACTATTATTGTTATTCTTATTGCATGCAGTTGAGAGGGTTATTTTGGTCTTCTCTGTCTTTAATGTTGAGGTCATCCAATTTTGGTTACTTGGTTACAAATTTATCATCAAATGTTAATACATGTTATAATATCCACATGTGGCTTGAAACTTTTTTAGAACTTTTTAATTTTACTGTTGATTGCCAAGGATACAAGAAGATTCAAATTGATCTCACCAGATTTAGTATCCATTTTATTCTTTTGTGCAGACATTAAAAAAAAAAGTGCATTGCTGTTGACATTGTAAATACCTGGAATTAGTCAGTTTCTTATAATTCTTATCATTTTTTATGAGTAAAAGGCATAGGTATGGATGTTGCTTCCCAACCAGATGGTTTTGGATTCAGTCCCTGTGTGTGGTACCTTGGGCAAGTATTTTCTCCTATAGCACCAGGCCAACCAAAGCCTTGTCACACACACAATGGATTTCTTTCAGTTCCCATCTACCACATTCGCTCACAAATTTGGCTGGCCAGAGACTATAGCAAAAGGCCCTTCCCAAAGGTGCCACACAATGAGACTGTGCCCCAAACCATTGTGATTGGGAAGCAAACTTCTTAATGACACAGTTATGACTCTGTTTCATTTAATTTATTGATTAGTTACCAAAATTTCTTCTGCAAATGTCCAAAGTTTCCAGACACAATTTAATCATTGAGTTAAGGAATTTATGAAAATATTTGAAGAATTTATTTAGTGAAGAAACTTTTTCATAATTAAGGTAGTATTTGGAACCTAAATTAACACAAAACCTTGATGGAGGGTTTTAGTTTAGATAAGTTTAACCCTTTCATTACTGTATTTATTTTGAGATGCTCTATTTTTCTCTCAATTATTTTAGATATAACATAGAATTTAGTAAAATAATTTAGTTATCATTAGGCTAGTGTTAGGAACATATATTGTGGCTAAGGTTTGGGGAAAGATTTTAATTCAAAACTTAGGAAACCAAGACATTTGTACTAGAGCCAGAGATGTTTCAGCCAAGTTGGTAACGAAAGAGTTAACCCTTCAGCAGTCAGATTGCTCTGTCAAAGGTATTGCTTATTTATCCACATTGTTTTTGAATTAATCCCACTTTTTCTCATAGATCAAGGTTTCAATGATACAGTTTTTACTTTTTAGAATGACATTGTAATATAGGTGTAGTTTGAACATTTGGCTAGTTTGAATATTTTGGCTGGATATGGCTAGTTAAACACTAAAGGGTTAAAAGAGGAAATTTGTATGAAAGAAACAGAGTTGGTATCGAAACGGTTAACCCGTTTGTTACCATATTTCTGATGAAATTCACTGTCTTTATTTGAATACATTTTGAAAATAACAAAAAAATCTATTTAGTAAAATAACTTTTGTTGTAGTTAATCACGTATTTGTTACATAAATCAATACAAAATTTTAATAGGTCTTAATTTAGATAATTTTACAACGGAAAGCTTATATCATATAACCAGGGGTAGGTTGGTATCAAAAAGGTTATAGTTTTTTTTTCTTTTAAGTAGTTTAATTATTATCACTAATTAAGCTTTCTAAACAAGCACACCCTATTATATCCAGTGATGCAGTATTGTTTCTCTTGATGTACCTTAAATAAATTCAATTAATTGCATTTAATGTAATCCCTGTGTGGTTTGTTACTTACCAATGGTAGTTGTAGTAGCATTAGTAGTAGTAGTAGCACTAATAGTTTTGTGTTGTAGTAATATTACTTTGATTGGATGAAAGATTATCCAATTATTTCTGTGTAATAATGTGCACAACGATTCACAATTAAAAAAAAAAATTTTGTTTAATTTCATTCCTTTGAAATTTTCACAAGTCAATAACTCGTAAAAGGATTAGCTTAGCTTCGATAACGTGTGTGCCTATGTATTTTTGCATATGTAAACGAGTGCGTGTGTGTGTGTGTTTATGCATGTAGATGTGTGTGTGTATGTGTTTATGCATGTAGATGTGTGTATGTGTGTGTATATATATATATATATATATATATATATATATATGTATATATACACACACACACACACATACAGGGTGTCCATAAGTTGCCTTTACAATTTAATGTCTGGAAGTGTAAGATTTGTAAAGATGTTTTATGGATACCTTGTATATCTGTGTGTATGTGTGCATGCATGCATGTCTTGCTGTATTTCACGCACATACAGAAGATGTTCTGTATTATGTCTACAGTTTATGTTAGTCTGACTGGCATCGATTCTATTGCATGCTCCAGCCTTCCTCAGAGTTCTTGTGTTGAATTCAGTTGTATTGGACACCTGAAGAAGGTTGGCGCACACAACAGCCAAAATATCTAAAAGCAAGAATCAAGATGAGGTGAGCACCAATCAGACCAACATAAATGGTTTACATAATTATAATTTCCTCACCTCACAACTATAGAATTCTAAGATGTTCTGTAATGAGTGCAAATATTGAACAGGGTCGGGTAGACATTTTATATTCCAGCTTCACCAAACGAAATAGACAAAGAAGACACAGCGATAATGTTCATTTCTTACACCATTTTCCCTGTACACATTAATGCAGTCTATGGCAATAGATCAGCAACTGACTTGTGGTATTTCTATTATGAAACCTAGCACAGTTTTAGCCATAATCGTTTGTTTGTCGTATGTCTATTCTTTCATGCTGGCTTGGGTTAGACGTTTGTGTGTGTATATGTATGTATATGTGTATGTGAAAACACGTGGCTTAGTGGTTAGGGCACTCTGCTAATGATCGGTGCCGTATCCTTCAGCAAGACACTTTATTTCACGTAGCTCCAGTCCACTCAGCTGGCAAAAATGAGTAGTAACTGTATTTCAAAGGGCCAGCCTTGTCACACTGTGTCATGCTGAATCTCCCTGAGAACTACAATATGGGTACACGTGTCTGTGGAGTGCTCAGCCACTTGCACGTTAATTTCATGAGCAAGCTGTTCCATTGATCGTATTAGCTGGGACTCTTGTCGTCGTAACTGACGGAGTGCTCCCATCCTATTTATATATATATATATATATATATATATATATATATATATTTGTCTCTCAGCTTATTTCTGTGTTCCCTTCTGTTGAAGAGCATAAGCTCGAAACTTAACTTTCTCACTTCCCGAGCGTTAAACTAATACATCTGTTTGTTGTTTACACACCTGCCTTTGTCTTTTGTTTTGTTTTTGTTTTTTGTAAATTCCAGCTATATATATATGTATATATATAGATTTATGTATATAGATATGTATATGTATATAGATATATATACATATATACATATAGATATATATATATACATATATCTATATACACATATACAGTTGCCATGATAGATCGGTAGCCACTACACACAGTTTTTCCTTTCTTTGTTTCTTTGTGTTCCTTTCTGTAGAAGAGCGTAGGCTCGAAACGTAAATAACTTTTTCAATTCCTGAGTGTTATACTAATACATCTGTTTGTTTTGTACACCACCTGTCTTCGTCTTTTGTTTTTTTCGTGAACTCTCCTCCTATATACACACGTATATATATATACAGATAGATATGTATATATATGTATATATTCTTTATTTGTGAATTAAGGCGACCATTGGTTTCATGTTAAGAAGTGTAGGAAAATATACAAGTATCTTAACAATTCACAAATAAAGACATTATTTATCCACCAATGCAGGCTTGAGCACTCATTTTATCGTTCTACATTTACATATAGGAAATGACACATTTACTGTCAGGACTCTGTGTTTCTATGCATCAGCATAATAATTGCAGTGCTTCATCAGCTTTCACATGTTTAATACAGGAGCGAACACTGTTGGATCGACAAGATAAATATAAAAAAGGATGATAATAATCTGTGGAGTTGTGCGGGGGTGGATCTTTTGTTGAAGAAATGAGAACATTGTATGTTTAGTTTTAATATTTAATTGGTGTTATGAAATGTAGCCATTTTGAGAGCCTGCACTCCATATGTAATGTTACACATTTTTGTTGTTGTTGTTGTTCTTAAGGTGGGATGCTGGCAGAATGGTTGGCATTCTGGACAAAATGCTTAGTGCCATTTTGTCTGTCTTAGTGTTCTTTGTTCAAATTCTTCTGAGATTGACTTTGCCTTTCATCCATTTGGGGTCAATTAAGTACCAATCGAGTACTAGGGTCAATGTAATTTGACTGCCCCTCCCCTACAAAATTGCAGGCCTCGTGCCAAAATTTGAAGTCATTGTTATAACTTCGATTGTATCATGTGTTTTACCAAATTCTTCTGAGTATAACCTTTCATCTGATTTACCAGATGAACCCACACTGTGGCTAGAAACACAAAGAAGGGCATCTCAGTCCAAGTCCCTACTTTACCGGGACTGATTCTGGAAAAAGGGTTTGGAAATGTGCTAAAAATGCACAGACATTAGCATTAATGGTGGTGTTCACAGCATAGCTACAGCTTCTTGCTGAAACTGAAAATAGAATAACTAGAAACAAACCTAATTGCCATGTTAATTGGTTATAATTGATTAGACTCGAAGAAAAATTAATCCCAATTTTAATTTCAAAAATTTGCCTTTGATGTACATAGGTCAAAAAAAATTGTTCTGTTTTGTTTTGAGTTCATTATCCTCTTGTTTGTTTATTTACATGTTACAGAGTTCATTATCCTCTTGTTTATTTACATGTTATATACATACATACACCATGAATATCAGAAGGTATGAGAAGTGAATATATTTAACCACTTTTCATCCTTGGGATTACAGACAATTCACAGCCTTCAATTTGTATTATATAATATATAGGATGCATATTAGTGCAGACATGTAAATATAATTTATTTTACACTGAAATTATTACTACATGAAGAAGTATGCCAAATGGCCTTAATCCCAGTGATGACAAATGGTTATATATATGTGTGATATATATATGTATATATACACATATTTCTTTACTACCCACAAGGGGCTAAATACAGAGAGGACAAACAAGGACAGACAAACGGATTAAGTCGATTATATCGACCTCAGTGCGTAACTGGTACTTATTTAATTGACCCCGAAAGGATGAAAGGCAAAGTCGACCTCGGCGGAATTTAAACTCAGAACGTAATGGCAGACGAAATACGGCTACGCATTTTGCTTGGCGTGCTAACATTTCTGCCAGTTCACCGCCTTTATATATATATATATATATATATATTATATATATATATATATATACACACACACACCATCATCATCATTGTCGTTTAACGTCCGCTTTCCATGCCTTGGACAGCCTGACTGAGGGCTGGTGAGTCAGAAGGCTGTCTGAAGCTCCAATCCGATCTGGCAAGGTTTCTACAGCTGGATGCCCTTCCTAACACCAACCACTCCAAGAGTGTAGTGGATGCGTTTTACGTGCCACCGGCATGGGACCAGTCAGCTGGCATCGACTACACTCAAATGGTGCTTTTTATGTGCCACTGGCACAGGAGCCAGTCAGGCAGCACTGTCAACAATTACACTTGAATGGTGCTTTGGTTTTTACATGTCACTGGCACAAGTGCCATTCAGGCGGTATTGTCATCGGCCCACCTCTCATAACCCCTGACTTTTTATATACTCCTCATGAAATCATTTCATTGGTCGGATCTCCTGCATTTCAGCTGCTTGGTACTTTGTATTGTACTCTTCTGTATTGGATTAGCCAAGTCCTCTACAGGAGCTTTCTGTGATAGCCACACAATTCTCATCATCATCATCATTGTTTAATGTCCATCTTCCATGCTGACATGTGTTGGACAGGAGCTTGGCCAGCTGGGGAGCTGTCCAGACTCTGATTGTCTATTGTGACATGGTTTCTACAGCTGGATGCCCTTGCACTTTACAGAGTGTATTGGGTACTTTTTACCGTCTCAGGACAATTACATCCCTAGGACAATTACACTCTCCTCATTGGACAGTTCCCCCTGACGACAACTACTTCCTAGGATGATTACCCTACTTGGTTAATTACCCCCTCCAATAAATTAAGAAGTTTTAAATCATCATCTGCTGTCCTTGGGGATGGGTTATTGTCCATGGAGGGGGATAAATGTTCCAGACGTGCTTTTTACATGTCACCAGCGTATATTTACCCTGCAAATCCGTATACAACCAGGTGAAGGCGCATGGCTTAGTGGTTAGTTTTACAATCCCAAGTGCAAGATTATGGTTTCAATTCTAGGATCGGGCAGTGCATTGTGTTCTTGGGCAAAACATTTTATGTTGCACACAGCTGAAAATGGGTTACCCTGTGATGGTCTCCTGCCCACCTAGCCAGTGGGGTGGCATCGTCTGAAAGTTACAACAATGCGAGCAAATGCACTGTGGCTATTGGTGTATAACAACATCCAATAGCCTGGTCCATACAGTGATGTATTTAGTCTGAAGAAATGACTGGTGTTAGTTAAAACAAATTGTAGAATCAATTCAAACACTCCTGCTGTAGTAACAGGAGAAATTTATGATTACTTCTGGTTGTCTTATTTGTGGCTTTCTTGTTAGACGCTTGCTTCCCAGCCACTATGTGACACCTTGGGTGAGTGGTTTCCTCTATAATCTCAGGCTGGCCAAAGTCTTGTAGTGGATTTTGTAGACGGAAACTGAAGGAAGCCCTTCATTTATCATCATTTAATGTCCATTTTCCATGCTAGTATGGGTTGGATGGTTTAACAGGAGCTAGCAAGGCCTGGAGCCACACCATGTTCCAGTCTGTTTTGGTATGGTTTCTATAGCTGGGTGCCCTTCCTAATGCCAACCACTTTACAGAGTGAAGTACCAGGCTTAATAAGAATAAGTATTGGAGTTGATCCATTTGACTAAAATTCTTCGAGTTGGTGCCCCAGCATGGCCACAGTCTTATGACTGAAACAAGTAAAAGAATAAAAGAATGAACCAATTCCAATTTACTAAGTCTGTTACTAACAGTATTGATTATGTAGATAATTAATATCCACATTGCATATCATTTGAAATCCATTAATGTTAACATTTTAAACTTTAGCATGTTTTGCTGACGCCAACGGTAGATTTAGCAGAAGAAATAATGTTTGTTCTTATCTTTGTGAATCTACTTAAAAGCCGGTTATTGTAACGACTTATTTTAATCAGATGACTAATCAAATAATCTTTTTAATCCTTTCAGCAGTGTAGGTGTGTGTGTGTGTGTGTGTGTGTGTCAGTTCTGGATATCAGGGGCTTTATTCGATCTGTTATGTAGTAGTAGTAGTAGTAGTAGCAACAACAGTTGTGGTAGTAGTGTCTGTCAAAAGATGAGTTTGGTTGTTGTAATCCAGTGGTTTTATGTTTGAGCCTTAGCTTTAAGTGTGGTGGGTTGGAGTGGGGGGGACATCTTAAATTGTTATCTATTGTGTGTAGTAGTAGTAGTAGTAGAATAATAAAAAGAAAGTTCTTGGTACAGTATTATATATATTTGTAAAAAATGAGTAGAGATGGCCTTTTTTGGGTGGTGGTGGTGGGGGGGATAATTTTTATCTTAATCTTAATAATGTTTACAAGTGGGTTACTCTGATATGAGTTTTGAGCTTCAAGTAGCTGTTTTCACACCATCTCTATTAATTTTTTCAAATATATATATATATGTGTATATATATATATATGTGTATATATATAATGTACATATATATATATATATATATAATGTATATATATATATATATAATGTACATATATATATATATAATGTACATATATATATAATGTACATATATACACAAGGGCACTACACGAGCACCTACATCGCTAAAAATAAAAGTCAAAATTACTTCTGCAGCATCGAATAGTCACAAATCTGCTACATTGATTTGTGACTATTCGGTGGTACAGAAGTATTTTTGACTTCTATTTTTAGCGATGTAGGTGCTCATGTAGTACCCTTGTGTATATATGTACATATCTAATATTGTATGTATCTGTTTTATTAATTTGCCTGTATGGCTGATAATTCGCTTGCCACTTGTGACAGTATTTAATAATACCATCCCTATATTTATTTTTATATATATATATATATGTAATTAGGATAAAGTCCTTATTTAATGATTTGTCAGTGGCCAGCATACTAAAATACCATAATAGTTAATTTGTATTAAAATTATAACAGGGATGTTGAATGATTACAACACCAGTCTGCTAGAAATAGACCATTTGGGGTCTATTTCTAGCAGACTGGTATTGTAATTATTCAACACCCTTATAATTTTATATATGCATGAATGTGTACATATATGTGTGTGTGTATATATATATATATATATATATATATATATATATATATTATATATATATATATATATATATGTGTGTGTTGTGTGTGTGTATATATATATATATATATATATATATATATATATTATATGCATGCGTGTGTTAATGATTCAAACACATGCTCTTTGTTGTTTCATTTACTAATCAATTTTTCTTTGGAGATTCATGTCAGCAGTGTCTTTTAAAGAATTTATTTGAGAATAAAGTGCAGTGTTTATCATTTTATTGAGGAATTAAAAAAATTGTGATGTCCACTCTTTCATCCAAATAATTATCAGTTTGTCTCTTGTTTTCTTTTCTTCTCAATCTGATGTTTGATGGGGTCCCTCTGTCAGCTTTTCCTGATATCGTCCTCTTCTGCTTCATTAGTAGCAGCTGATGACTAGATGTCTTAGACTAGTTTTTCTTTCTTTTGTTCCCATATTATTTGTGAAATACACTCTTTCAATTTATTTTTTTTTTTTTTAATGAAGAATTTAGTAAATTAACTTTGTCATTATTAACCTAATGTTGAGAACATAAATCAATATGGATTTTTTTTTTTTTTTAGGTAATTTTAATTTAGATCAATTTAAATTGAAAACTTTATCAAAGAACCACGAGTTGTTTTGGACAGGTTGTTACCAAAAGGGTTAATTCTTTGATTTTTATATTTCTGTTGAAATATTCTGACTTTGTGTCAAAACATTTAGAAAAAAGTGAAGCCTTTAGTAAAATAGCTTTGTCAGTATTGCGCTAATGTCTGGAACATAGATTGACATAGAAATTTTATAGATTTTAATTTAGATTACTTTCAAACAGCACTGACTTTGTCTTTACTCTGCTGGTGTTTGGGACATGAAATTTCTATGGAAAATTTTTAATTTTGCTCTGTTTAAAACAGGAAATTTGTATCAAAGAAGCAGAGGTAGTTTTGGACAAGTTACTATCAAAAGGGTTAATTGGCAGGTGATCAGTGATCAATATCATTCATTGAATGCTCGTTATATGTTCATTGGCACAAAGTGGTGTCTAATTCCTTCTTTTAGCAAACTATTACAATTCTTTCTCTTCTTTTGTGTATTTAGTTTTGCTATAGTTTGTTAAAATTTGCTGTGATTCTCTTTGATTCAAAGTAAGGAAAATGTTGAACCTACATATCTTGAGTCTTGTCAATGATGTATACCTGGCTGTCACATGCCTAGATGAAATCTGGCCCCTCCGATATATAGGAAACAGTAAATCATTCATTCACTGATATTGTGGAAAGTTAGTGTAGCTGACTAAACACTCAGTATATGTAATTGAAGTGGTATTAAATGAAGATTACAAAGATGTACTTGCATAGCAAGTGACCTGATCTAAGATTGTGTGCTGAAGCAAAAACGATTGTGGCATGGAAGGTGTGTATGAGCCATTTAAGAAACACAAAAAAAAACCCGTTAGATTCACTTCAGCATTTAAATTTAGTTTGTCAACATATTTTCATCGCTTTGAGACTGCAACCGGTTCACTGACAAAATTCTGTGCTGCATCTATGGATGGAATTTTGTCAGTGAACAGGTCATGATCACAAAGCGACAAAATTATATTGTGACAAACTAAATTTAAATGCTGAAGTGAATCTAACAGTTTTTGTGTGTTCTTAAATGGCTTATGCACCTTCCACTCTGCAATTGTAAATGAAAATTGCCATCTGTCTATCTTACTTAATGTATATACACCATTGAAAGGCAAGATGCTGTGGTTTTTGTTGGAGAGAAATTATCTTCAAAGACATGTTACCAGAACAATGTGAAGATCATCCCAGCATTGACTGATAAGAACGTCAGACACATTTCGGCCGTCTTGTGTGTTGTGCATGAGGCAGAATGTGCTATGGTTACCATTTGTGGACTTGCTTATAATATAATCAAAGAACAACACAACACCCATGACTTTCAAGAACATTTTTTCATGCTCAAAATTGTTGAAGCATGGAATAGACCTCTAGCATGTATTGTTAGCTGTCAGGTTTCTGCATTCTTCAAAAATTCCATACTTCCCCTGATGTACCTGTACACCTGTTCCTCTTTATGACTCTTCTATGTCTTTTTGTGTTTAACCCTTTTGTTACCATATTTCTTTTGAGATGCTCTGTGTTTCTTTCAGTTAATTTTAAATACAACAAAGAATTTAGTAAAATAACTTTATCATTCAGCTAGTGTTTGGAACATAAATTGTGACTAAAGTTTGGTGGAAGATTTTAATTCAGAATTTTTGAAAGCAAGCCATTTGTAGTACAGAGCCAGAGACAGTTTCGGCTGGGTTGGTATCAAAAGGGTTAATTCTGTGGGCTGTGCATGTTGTTTTGGCTTTCATTTGCTGTCTTTCTTTACCTGACTTATATCTCTGCTCTCTCACCTTTTTTGGCAAGCCATGTCACTCCTGAATGCTACTCAACAACAAGCTCATTACATCATAGTAAAGATGACCAGGAACAAAGCAGATAATTTCAAAGGTCTATAAATGAATATACCAAGGGTTGTTTAATCAGAGATGAAGGGTTCTTTAATGGCTTATCCTTTTGCGAAGCCTAGCATTTTGTAGTTTTGTTATTGTTATTTAACCCCCGGGTCAACCTTAATTGAGCAGACCTATGATCAAAATCTTATCCAGTTGTAACCATCCATTTCTATTTTTAAATGTCTTGGACTACATTATTTGATGTGTGTTTACTTATTGAAGACAACGGTGTGTGATTTGATGGTGGTTTGGCTGCTACTTCTTAGCAGGTCGAGTTGAGGCTTTCTCATTGGCTTGCACACATTCAGTATTTAATTCAACTCTGTTGGGTAGGTGAGAGAAAAAAATTCCATCCCTGCCCACCTCTGAATATAGTCATACAATGTTTAGAATTACAGAAGGTGTGCATTTGTATTTCTTGTGTGAAGGTTAAACACATGATAAATGTTTGAGAAGGCAAAAAAATGGTAAATTCTTGACTTCAGAGAAAATTCGGTAATGAGTTTGTTTGGTGTTTTGAAAAGGTTAAGAAATATCTATTCTGTTATTTGTTTCAGTCATTTGACTGCGGTCATGCTGGAGCGTCGCCTTTAGTTTAGCAAATTGACCCCAGGACTTATTCTTTGTAAGCGTAGTACTTCTTCTACCGGTTTCTTTTGCCAAACTGCTAAGTTATGGGGATGTAAACACACCAGCATCAGTTGACAAGTGATGTTTGGGGTGGGTGGGTGTCAAACACACAAATGCCCATACACACATATATACAAAGGGCTTCCTTCAGTTTCCGTTTATCAGATCCACTTACAAGGCTATGGTCAGCCTGAGGCTATAGTAGAAGACACTTGCCTAAGGTGCCACGCAGTGGGACTGAACCCAGCAGAACCATGTTTGTTGTGAAGCAGGACCCTTTTGACACCTATTTTACTCTACTGGAGACCCTCATAGCCATTAAAAAACAAAAATCCTAATATATTTTGTATAATTAAATTTTTTTAGGAATTGTATTAAAAAAAAAACAAAGAAAAGGTTAAAATATTTTGTGTAAGTGCCGCATGGTTGTGTGGTAAGAAGCTTGCTTCCCAACTACATGGTTCTAACCCTAACGCTAACCCAGGACCCACCAAAGCCTTGTGAGTAGATTTGGTAGACATAAACTGAAAGAAGCCCGTCGTATATAAATATATATGTATATTTGTGTGTGTATTTGTCCCCCCCCCCATTTTGGCGTGTTTAGCCCCCCACCGTAACTTAGCAGTTTGGCAAAAGAGACTGATGGAATAAGTACTAGGCTTACAAAGAATAATTCCTGGGTTCAGTTTGTTTGACTAAAGGTTGTGCTCCAGCATGGCCACAGTCAAATGAGTGAAACAAGTGAAAGAATAAAAGAAATTGTAGAAGAATAAACAATTTACTGTGCATAAATTCTAACCAGATTGTATAAGGATCCCTTAGGGTCATGTGGACCCTAGTTGAGCACCACTGATTTATATCGTTAATGTTCATTTGCATAATCACTAAATTAAAAACACAAATCACTTAAAGTTTAAAAGATGAAAGATGCCTGTCTTTGTTTTTTTGTTGTTGTTTGTATTTGGTTTAATTTGTAATTTTTGTTTTACTAATTTTTTTGTTGTAGTGAGATTGAAGGTGGAGAAGCAGTCTCTACTGAAGGCACAGCGCCAGCTGAAGGTGCTTCTGCTAGTGCATCTCCTTTGTCATCATCTCCAGAACTAAAACCAATGGAGAGGCAAGTAGAAGCCCGGAGTTTGGATGATTCCATGGCCTCCATAGTGAGATTCTTGTATTTCGCTGATACTTTTGCAATCAACAGTAAGTAACTTCCTTATATTATTTTATCCGAATCTCCTTTGTCATAGAAAAATATTTTGGGTTGATTGAGAAGGATTTTACAAGAGAAAAGACTTTGGAAGTGGAAGATAGGCCAGTCTTGAGAATCTTGTTTCGCATTGGTGATTCTATATTTAAGTGGTGAAGGTTTGAAGAATTTGGAATGTCTTCCCATTTTGAAGAGAATCTCCTTTCTTACTCAGGTTTTAGGTAATACATTTCTCTTTTGTGAATAGATGTGGCTCTGTGGTTAAGAAGTTTGCTTCCCAACCTTATGGTTTTGGGTTCAGTCCTACTATGTGGTACCTTTCCCAAAGTATCTTCTACTATAGCCCTGGGCTGGCAAAAGCTTTGTGAGTGAATGTTATAGGTGGAAGCAGAAAGAAGCCTGTAATATATATGTGTATATATATATATATGTGTGTGTGTGTATATTTGTGTCTCCATGTCTGACATTTCATGATTGATATAAATGAGTGGCATTCAAAAACATGTCTGGCCTTGGGGCAATACTGCTTTCACTTGGAAACTGTTGAGGAACAGGTGAGGGTTGGCTACAGGAAGATCATCAGGCCATAGAGAATCTGCATCAGTAAACTCCATGTAACATATACAAGCATGGAAAAGTGGGCATTTAGATGATGATGATGGGCACTATGGCAATTCCTGCCAGCAAGGACTGTGTAGTTGTGATAGAATTGGATCCAGTCTGTAGTTGATATTTATTTTATCAACTCTTGCAGAATTTCTGTTTCAAAATTTAAAGCAACTGCCCTCTGTGCCTTGAGGGTACGTCATGACATGCACCCACCACCATCTCTCCCACTCTAAGTCTCCTCCCTTCTCCAACTTGGGTGTCCTTCTATCTCTTCTACAGCAAAATACCTACCTCTATCCCTCTATTATTTTTTCAATCTCTCATTAACTAGCACAAAGCCACTGCCTTGAATATGAATCCTTCCAGTCAGAAGGAATCTCTCTTGTCTTGCAAGTTATTTGGTGGCCCCACTGGAGCTGGTGCCATGTAAAAAGCACCCAGTGCACTCTGTAAAGTGGTTGGCATTAAGAAGGTCATCCTGTCACAGAAACCATGCTAAAACAAACAGTAGAACTCTGCATATCCCTTCAGTTTGCCAGTTCTTGTCAAACTGTCCAACCCATGCCAGCATGGAGAATGGGCATTAGATGATGATGATAAAAAGTCTCTTTACTCTTACAAGGAACAAGATAATCTTATCATTGCTGGTGCCCTAATGAAACATACCCAGTGCACTCTGTAAAGTGGTTAATAAATGAGTACAGACAATGTATGGTCTGAAGGACTCTTTAGTCTTTTTGAAGACAAGCCACCCTCTTTAGTGTTGGTGCCAGGCTAAAATGCTTGCAATGCACTTTGTGAAGTGGTTGGCAAACAAGCAGAGATAAGAGCCTTTATTTTTGTTGAAGATCTGATTATTTGTCTAGTGCTGATGTCATGATAAAATACACTCGGTACAATCTGTAAGGTGGTTGATGATAGGAAGGGCATCCCTTTTTAGAAGCCCAGTCTAAAAGGAAATGTATGTCAAGACATGGTCTTCTGACCTGTCTGGGAGGGCAGTAACACTGATTAAGTACTGAGTCGGATTGTGACATTGTCTCTGACTCATGCCAGCATGGAAAGTGGACAAAAAATGATGCACAGCGTTTAGGTGTGGCTTTGTATAGGCACAGACATGGCTGTGAAGTTTAGAAGCTTGCTTCCCAACCATCTGCTTTTGGGTTCGGTCCCACTGTACAACACCTTTGCCAAGTGCCCAACCAAAGCCTTGTGAGTGGATTTCAAAAATGGAAATGGAAAGAAACCTATCGTGTGTGTGTGTGTGTGAGGGAGAGAGATATGTTTGATAAAGGAAGGGAATATTTAGCACTTGACAAATTTGCCGCAAACGCCATTCAGAGTTTTCCAAAGAATATTGATGTTTTGAGTTTCATCTTTTTTGTGAATTAGCGACTTATTTACAAATTTGAATATGTATTTAATTAAACTGTTATTATCTAATAAGTGTTGATATATTTTTTAAAATTTTATTTTTTAATTTATTAGCTAGTTTGTAGATTTGATTGTGAAATATACTTGTATATTAAATGTGGATATATTGACAGGAAAATTGCATGTTTTTTTGTGAAGATTCATGGCTTAGTGGTTAGGGGATTTCACTCACATCAAACTACTGGTACAGCTCATATTTTGCTAGTCGAATGTACTGGCACAACATAGTGTCTGCTCAAGGACATAACACATCACTAGGAACTGAACTTGCAACCTAATGATTGTAAGCTGAATACACTAATCCATGTACCTCTACAGATGTTGATGATGACGACAAAAGATGATGTTCATTATTTACATTTGATGGATATTTGTCCTCATCTTGTTTGTTGTTAACACAATGTTTCAGCTGATATACCCTCTAGCCTTCATCAGGTGTCTTGGGGAAATTTTGACCCTGGATTCTCATTCCTAAGGTATTTTTCGTTGGTGGTGGTGGTGGTGGTGGTGGCGGTGGCGTTCCCATGGGTATCTGGCGCAATGGTTAAGAACGCGGGCTACTAATCCCAAGATTCCGTGTTATTTATGAACAAAAATAATAATAATATCATCAAAAAATACCTTAGGAATGAGAATCCAGATTTGAAATTTCCCCAAGACACCTGATGAAGGCTGGAGGGTATATCAGCCGAAACGTGTTATCAACAAACAAGATGAGGATAAATATCCATCTAATGTAAATAATGTTCATAATTCCTCATCTCTTAAATATGGAACTGTAAATGATGACATTGACCAAAAATTAAATTTTTTCTTTTCTTTTTTTTTTGCAGATACATCTCATCAACCTACACTGTGGGTAGGTACCAATGCTGGATACGTATATATCTACACAATAACAATACCACCAAGTGACAAACGTGCCTCTGAATCTGTTAGTTCATTCCTTGCTAAAGAAATAAAACTACGCCATAGAGCTCCTGTCATTTCTATGGCTGTTATCGACAAAAGGGCTCGTGTGCTACCAGAGCCACTTGAAGTGTTACACGAACGTGCCAAGGCTGCCGATATGAGTGGGGAACACCAACTAGTTGTTTGTTCAGAAGAACAGTTCAAGGTGGGTGAATTCTTGGCTGAAATTTCATGCCCTTAAAACGGGTTTAAAACACATTTTGTTGGCAGATTTCTGTTGAAATACACTGCCTTTTCTTTTGATTAATTTTGAAAATAACGAAGAATTTAGTGAAATACTACTACTACTACTGCTACTACTACTACTACTACTACTACTACTACTAATAATAATAATAATAATAAGCTGGAGTTTAGAACACAAATTGACATGAAAAATTTTGGTAGGTTTTTAATGTTGACCACTAAAAAACCCGAAGTTTGTATCATAGAATGAGTGAGTGGTGTTAGGCAAGTTGGTATCAAAAGAGTCGAAATTACGAACTAAAAACTACATGAGGTTATTTGGTGCGTATATTTTAGGATAGATAAATGTGTAAATTATGTTTAGATTAGCTGAATTAATCTCGCCTATTTTTCTCTGTCAATCAGCCTAGGCTGGTCTGAAAAGCTGACATGGTAAAGCCTCTCCTTTGTGTAATTGTTACATAGTATAATTGTAATAATGGCTTCTAATTTTAGTTGCAACGTTATTCCAAAAAGCACGTAATCAAATTAATTATACCAGTAGTATATTGTTGTGCTTATTTTATTGATCTCAGAAAGGTAAAAAGCTGGAGTCAAAAATGGTGACATTTGGTGCAAAAACTGCAGATTCAGCAACTACTGTTGCTGCCAGTCTTGTTACCTTCATGTGTCTCGTCACACCTTAAGGCTCAGTTTAGGGTTGTGCAGGGACAGGATGTCAGGTGCACTTTTGCTGAATGACAAGAAGCTGAATGGACATAAAGCCACTCGGACACAATTTAATGGCCATTTTAGCCTGTCAAATGGTCATATTGAGGAATAAAATGGTTATCATATATTTTAATTTTCACATGTCTTTTTGGCATCTTGTTCATTCAGCTTTATGTCTGTTCGGCTTCTTGTCCTTCAGCAAGAGTGCTTTTGGCATCCTGTCCGTGTACCCTGATGGTTAACATAGGTTCCAATATCTCTTTGACAAATGAATGAATGGATTGCTTGTAGAAATGGTATCTAATCTCTAAAAATGCCTGTTTGGATTACTTGTAACAATGTCTCTCAAATTTGTGGAAAGCCATAATCCCAATTGTATCATTTTGAAATCAATATTCTCCAGTTGATGAATCTTGCTATTTATAAGTAACCATTTAGAAGTTCCTGGCATTTATGGTTTTATTCATACCATTTTGGGTTTAAGTTATGCCATTTGAATTTTTATACCATTTGACATGTTATTCATATCATTTGAGGTTTTTATTCCACCAATTGTGTCCGGCTCTACATAGAATACTTTGACTGGTTTAAAATAGGAATTGTATCCCTTTGATGAATTTTTTTTTATTGTTTATGAAATGGTCTTTACATTTAGTACAGTTTTTTTTTTCCATTCTCTGTTTTGCCATCCACAGGTATTTTCCCTTCCTAATCTAAAACCAGTGTGCAAGCGCAAACTTACAGTCATAGATGGATCAATGGTTCGGAAAGTGTCTTTTGTCAACTTCAGGAGTCGTAGTGGTAAGTAACTTCTCAATAAAATTTCATCATCACTATCACCTTCCATACTTATAGTTATTACCACTACCCCCACCCCACCACAGTGATAAATTGAGATGTGACCTATATTATCATCATTATTACTATTGCCATTACCAGCTACAGTTGCCATTGTAACTGTCTTCTTTTATTTCTCACACTGGCTGTAGAATTATAATGGAGTTGTCTGTTCTTAAGGTCCATCCTGACACGTCATCATCACTATTTTTCTCTTTCCAGCTCCACTTTGGTCATTCTGACTATCTCTCTTTTCTATCATGTGTGAATAGACAAGTGGTTCGCATTAGGAAGGGCATCCAGCCATAGAAACCATGCCAAAACTGAAGATTACCAGCTCCAAGCTGTCCAACCCATGCCAGTATGGAAAATGGACATTAAATAATGTTGATAATATGCATCTTCTCTACACTACTAACATGTTCTTCTCTTCCCCACTTCTGTCATAGTTTAAACCCTCCTCTTCTAACGTAAAGCTGTAGTCCCACTTACTTGAAAGAGTTTTTAGTTTTGCAGACTACACGGCGACCCTGCTAGTGCTGGTGCATTATAAAAAGCACATTGTACACTCTGTAAAGTGGTTGGTGTCAGGAAGGGCATCCAGCCATAGAAACCATACCAAAGCAGGCGTAGGAGCATGATGCAATCTTCAGACCTACCACATCCTCTCAAACTATCCAGCCTATACCAGCATGGAAAAGACATTAACCCTCTCACACCTGGGCCTCCTGTCTAACCTGGGATCCTGAGCAACAAAAATAAAATAAATAGTTGCAGATGCACTCAAGAGTAACGATTGCAGGCAAACTTAATGGACAGAATCACAAAACAATTCAGGAGAATAACAATAATAGGCCTACCTCCTTTCAACTTCTTCATTTATTCACCCAAATCTCTATTTTACTCCTCTCAGTTTGATGGTTTGCATAACAGTAAACTCTTCATCCAAAGAATAAATATCATCAATAATTTCCTGAACTGTAACGAGTCTAAGCCTTTCTCGTTTACCAGACGAAGTGCAGGGTTCCATACACATTCATTTCATTGCAAAAAAAAAATCCATGTTTTCTTTTAATTAAAAGCAAAAGTAAAAAGCAGCTGTTGTGGATACAATTAACAATGAGTCTTAACCCTTTCGTTACCAACCCGGCTGAAACCGGCTTTGGCTCTGTGTACAAATGTCTTGTTTTCATGAGTTTTGAATTAAAATCTTCCACTAAACTTTAGTCACAATTTATGTTCCCAACACTAGCTTAATGATAACTAAGTAATTTTACTAAATTCTTTGTTATATTTAAAGTAACTGAAAGAAACACAGAGCATCTCAAAATAAATACAGTAACGAAAGGGTTAAACACATTGACTACAAAGCTGCAATATGATTGGCTGTCTATTTTGAGTATTTTACATGTATTGTTCATTACCATTTTAATGGGAATCTAGTTGAGATGTCATTTAGGCTATTCCCACTGTACCAAGAACATGGCATGATAGGGTTTGTAGTCACCTGGGAACCCATATTTGGTGGCCACGCATTAGCACAGTTGTGCTGTAGTCACTTCAGCCAATTGGAGCTAGATGTTGTGCGCCATTTTCAATTTGGTTAGTGGAAGGATGCGGGGACAACCAACTCAGAATTTTCTTCATCATGAACAGCTCCTAGTTTCTTGCATCAACTTAGCATTGTGGACACATTTTACAGTCCAGTTCCCTCAACGCAACTGATACCGTGAATAATTCTTTCTTGTCCCATCTAACACAGACCAACTTACCACTTCTAGCTTCTCATTCATGCCTACATAAGTTATTTCAGCTTCTCTGATTCACATACATACCTTACATACACATAAAGGCCTCAACTCTCAATACTTGTCTGCAGTTGGACACTTATCTTTGTTACTACTTAGCAGCACTCATTGAATTAAATAAAGTTTGCTTTGTTATAAATGCACTGCCTTCTGACAATACTTTCTACATACATCATGTTACAACACGAACATGTTACATAAAGGAGACATTCCTTCCAACTTACATTAATGACTCATTACAGGTTAAACAATGATGATGTTGTGGAGTTAAAAACAATAATTACCTGTAGCATGGAAGTATTTAAATGAATTATTGAGGTAAAATCTTGAAGGGAAAATAATGCATGTATAATTCTGTTTCCATCTCCAGTTGTATTCATCTCATGTGCAAAGTATATTTTATTATTATTATCTCACTTTTAAGGTGGTGAGCTGGCAGAAACATTAGCACGCCAAGCAACATTCTTAGTGGTATTTTGTCTGTCTTCATGTTCTGAGTTCAAATTCTGTCGAGGTCAACTTTGCCTTCCATCCTTTTGGGGTCAATAAATTAAGTACCTGTTACACACTGGAGGTCAATCTAATCAACTAGCCTCCTCCCCCAACAATTTCAGGCCTTGTGCCTAGCATACTTTTGCTGTACTGGTTTATTCTAACCTCACAGCCAAATGTTTAGCATCAGGGAGACCTGCAGCTGTCTAAAATTAATTGGAAGAGAAAGATAATTAATTGGAAGAGAAAGATAATTAATTGGAAGAGAAAGATAATTAATTGGAAGAAAAAGATAATTAATTAGAAGAGAAAGATAGTTCTATCTGGAATACAACCTTCAGTTATTGTCTGTTTATGTTGCAAATTTACTTTGCAAAGGTAATGAATACTCTGTGATTTCATCTTCACTTTGTCTCTGAATTTCTTGCTTTTTTAGCTATGTAAAAGAAACAGCGCCATTGGTTCTTTTTGACCATCCCTCCATTTTCTCTGTCCACTATTTCTTGGATGGTCATGGAAGGAAAATCCTCACACACCTCCTCCATAGAGTCTTGTAAGAAGTACCTGCCATTACAATTTCCAGTTACATTCCCAAGCATGACCAACTGAGGTTATGGATATTATCCAACCCTCTTGATCCTGGTCTACCCTTAGGTTTCCCCCTGTGGTTGGCTTAGCTTGACTTGAAGAGTCCATCTTATGATTCTTTTCAGCAATATTCCAATCACATCAATAGTATTGGAGTTGTGACCTCTCAATGTGGAGACGCAAAGACACTCTTTCATCTCTGAGCTGTGCACCCTGTTGGGTAACATTACTCCAAAGAAGTATGGCAAAATTGTAATGCCCGTAAGCACATATCCTTGATTGTAGCATGTAGTGTATGGCATGTCAGCATTATGCATTTTGTTTTCCCTTGTTTTAGATGAAAATTACAGTGAATTTGATATAGCTTGCTTGACCAATCTTGGAGAATTAAGAATCTACACTCTACCAAGTCTTCGGTTACAGCTGGCAGAAAATTCCATTAAGAAAGAGGACCTAAAGTAAGTTATAGTCTTCATTTTTTATGATTTCTTTCAGTATGTGAATCAACATTAGTTCAACAATTCCTACATTATCAAATTCAAGAAAAGCATTATTTATTGGTCATTTACAATTTATTTAAAGGTGAATGGAGTCTGGTGTGTGTGTGTATGTTTGTGTGTGTAAAAGAAAAACATTAATCTCACAGTGCACTCTTTTGCTCAACAGCTGTTTCATTAAGACAAGCATCACCAAATATATAATTACATAATTGTGTACATGATTAATTTAAATTGATTTAAAAACTGTATATACCTAAATTGTCAGTATTGTTGTGTTAATCAGAAAACTGTTACTGGTTTAACTTAATTTAAATTACATTAATTGTATGACAATTATGTAATCATACATTTGGTGGTGTGTCTGTCTTTGTGAAACGGTTGTTGAGCATAAAGTATGAAATGTAAATGAAATTCTTTTATGCTTTTTATTTTAAATATGTTTTAGCCAGTTATGTATATAATAAAAATCTGGTATACATGATTGAGACATAGCAGTATTTAATTAAAACAGCTGCATGGTGTGTGTGTGTGTATGTATATATGCATGCATGTATACACGTTTGTGTATATATGTGAGTGTTGGTCTGTGTCTTCTTGTGCTGACATCATCTGACAGTTGTAAATGATTGTCACTGTTATATAAGCAGTGTCATCCATTTCCAATATTCTGCATAAACGTCTCTGACTATGAAGAAATATTACTTTTCTTGGAAGCAGGTGAGGTTTGGCATCAGGAAAGGCATCTGGTTGTAGAAAATCTGCCTTTATGAATTCCATCCGATCCATGAAAGCATGGAAAAGTGTATGTTAAAAACAATAACCCTGTGTTTTCCATTTTGGTTACTTACCTGTTGTCTTTTTCTTTTTTTTTTTCTTTTCCAGTGGCATTTCATCTTTTATTTTCACAAAGAATGGTCAAGGGTTCCATTTGATCTGTTCGTCTGAGTTTTGCCGAACATCGTTATCAAAACGTTATGTCACACAACCAAACTGCACCATAGAATTGGCAGAGGGAATGCGACCTGAACCAGTTGCTGAGCCTGAAGCTTTGCCAGAAACAGAACAACAGCCTGCAGAACCTTCAGAACAAGTGAATGCCCCATCCACAGAGAACCCTGCTAATGAACTGTAAGATCTGTTTGCTGCTCAATGTTCCCCTAAAATTGTTAGTGGGAGCATGAGTGTTTATTTAAATCCACTTTTCATTAATTTAATACTATTTAAGGTTTCTATTTTTCCTTTTTTTTAACCCTTTGCCTGTCCAAAGCATTTTGACCAATTTGTCCTAAATGTCCTTGCTTGTTTTCAGACTTTTAGTTTCTCTTTGTCTCTTACATTGTGAGTAATATAAAGCTTTCTTTTTATAAGTCCCAAGTTACTCTGGTAGTCAGCAAAAATTGGGAATGTGTATCCTACATGATGCATGGATGCCATGAAAATATGTCATGTGTACCACATGTGATACACAAGACAGGCAAAGGGTTAAATTAACTTAATGGATACATTAAATTTTTTACAAATATTATCAGGTTTAGAGCTTTATATCTCTAAAGAAATTAATTTTGGCTGCATGTGCTAATTTTTCATTTTCAACAAATTAAAAGAATCATAGGGGTTTTCTGTGGGTTTGCAATTCTATCAAATTGTTCTGGGATTTTATTTGGAACGGTATTTCACGTGAGTACATTCGGCCAGAAACTCCTCATTCAGAGCCAATTCTCATTTAGTGGGGTCTTTTTCTTTCATCTCTGAAGAAATATCTGTTTCTTTGGCATCCAACGTGTTGTAATTTGTCATCTCTTGTTTGCTACTAACCCTTTCATGATTAGAAACCCTGAACACTAATACTTCCATTCATAGCACTAATTGATGTGGTTTGTTTATAATGATAGTAGTAACTTGGTTTATTACCTTTAACTCGTTTCAGTCATTAGACTGCGACCATGCTGGGGCACAGCCTTGAAGGATTTTAGCCAAACGAATCAACCCCAGTAATTGTTCTTTTGAAGCCTGGTGCTTGAACTGCTAAGTTCCGAGGATGTTAGCAGCACACCAGAACTAGTTGTCAAGTGGTGGTGGCAGGCAAACACAAAGATGCGCATGTGCATACACACACGCACACACACACACACACACACTCTCACAGGTGCAACAATCTTCTTTCAGTCTATGTGTACCAAACCCACTTACGAGGCTTTGATTGACCTGAGGCTATGGTAGAAGACACTTGCCCAAAGTACCATAGAGTGGAACTGAACCCAAAATCATGAAGTTGGGAAGCAAACGTCTTACGACACAGCCACTCTTGTGCCTATACTGTTGAATTTTTACAGCATTACTGTTCAAAATACTATTCATATTTTAAATCAGTCTGTTCATGAAAGGGTTAATTTTCAGTGAATCATTCTTTCTCTCTCTCTCTGTGTTTCTGTCTCTTTGACTTGGATTTTAAATTGATGTCACATCAAATTCAGTTAAATGGTAAATTTTCAAATTTCACTCCAGTTTGTGAGATGGTGCCATGTGATATCCATTTAAATTTAACAAAAGTAAAAATGTTGAATATTTTTTCTTTTTTTTTTCCATAGTAACTATATAAACCTGTTGTTATAACTGCATGTTTCTATTGTAAACTGTTGTTTCAATGTCACTAATAAGCCAAACTATAACCCTAACTACAACAATTAGCTTCAACTCTTTTAAAATTACGGATGTAATTTATAATTTTATTCTTTATATAACTATTTTGTAGTTTTTAATATTGTGGAAGAAATTGCATGGTTTTTGTCATTTCATTTAGTATAGATTTTGTCCAGTTCTCATTACTCTGTAGGTATTATATATATATATATATTCTATTATGTTTGTATGTGAAGCTTTGTTCCTTTCTCTGTATGGGGATATTACATCTTAGAGATTGCCTGGTATTCCCTTCTCTCCTTTTGGTGTTGTTATTATGCATATATATATATATATATATATATGTGTATGTATGTATGTATATATATATATATAGCCTTTCTCTGCACTTGACCATAAAGATTAAGGGAACTATGCTTCTTAACAAATCAATCACTAATGCTTCTAGAACTTTTCCAACTATTTCCTATCCTCTTAAAGAGTATTACAGGAGCTTGTCCACTCCCCATTCCTCTTTTTTTCTTTATCGTAATTTAATGGCATCTGAAGAATACATAAATGATGAATTACAATAATTGAAGTTTATCTTCTCCACCCAAATAGTTTCTGTTTTGTAGAGGAGGCAGGTGCTGGTCTGAAGGACAGGACCCAGTATATCTGTGGTATCATTGAAAGAGGAGAAAGTAAATAGTGTAATATTTTTCAGCAATCAAGGTCATACTGTAAGATAGGAAAACGAGACCTTCTGAAATCCAAAAGTTCCATAAATTTTGTGAAATTGCCATTAATATTTGCTTAATTTTTGAACAAGGTGATGGAAGTGGTTTTCATACTGTACAGTAAAAAAGAATTTAAAATCCTCATTCTGTGGCTTGTTTTTACCAACACAGTTAAGAACTGGCTGAAGAATTTCCTTCATTTTGATGTTAAATTCCTTGAAATAGAATTCCTGTTCAGTGTATTTTCATGCACTACTTTATAGTAATTAGCTGTTAATCCTTCATTAAAGTGTCTGAAATATTGAAGGCATAAAAGTGAAACTTAAATTATTGTAAAAAGAAAAAAAATGATAAAAGGAGAAAAAGTACAGTGTTTGATTAATTTCATTGGTTGATTAGGTGGCTTAATTTAATATAAAGTGACAAATTTAAAGACTTACAATTATAGCACTGCCTAAGGGCCATCAATTCATTGGGTTATTGGGTCTCGATGCCTCTCTATCGCCATGTTTTCCAGCAGAGAGGGAGAAGCAGAAGGACCGGAAGGCACCGGGACAAATAATGATGTGGCTGAAAATATCGAGGGATTGATTGAGGAAACCCAACACAATGATTCACGGGCTGACACCACCACCACCACCACTGGTGATATCTCTCAAGATAGTATCATAGATGTAGCGTAAGTATTTTGTTAGCCATGGCCAATGCTTGGCTGAAAAAGCAGCATGCAGCATTTTCTTCTCAGTTCTTTTACTGCTCACAAATAGCATTGGTTCTAATCTATCTTAGCTTGACTAATTACTCAACTTACTGGCTGTCAGTTAAATGCATTTAATTAACCTCTCTCTGTTTTCAGCTGTTTTTCCAGTTCTGCTTTTACTCACTTTATCTACTAATTCAATATCACACATTTGTTTATGACAAAAGAAAAAGACAGTAGGAATTTTACTAGTTTAAAATGATTCTTCAAATACATGATTTGTTTTCCACCCCTGCTAGTTGAGCCTTATTTATCAATCGGAAATCTATTCATTTATTTATTTTTGTATCTAATATTCACCTGCACACTTTCTTTTATGCACTCCAGTTTCACCCTATTTTCATAGTTTTACTGCGTTTCATTTGGAATTACAACAATATACCTTCGGTAGATTCAATCTTATCAACACAATTGACCTGGATGATTCCTAAACAATGTTTTATAAAATCATTAAGACCTAAGTAACTCACCTGTTCTACTTTTTGTAATAAAAAATATATATTCAAATTAGGATTGTAGACAGAAAATCTAGTTATGTTGTTCTGAGAGTGTTCTTTTAGGATTAATTAAAGTTCTGTTTTAGGGGCTATAAGGCTCATATCTCATCCTTTTTTCATCATTGTCATCATCATTAAACATCTGCGTTCCATGTTGGTGTGGGTTGGATGTTTTGACAGGATCCTTTGTCCCTCGCCAACACAAGACTGTACTGTTCTCTAGTATCTGCTTTGGCATAATTTCTATGGGTAGATGCTCTTCCTGTTGCCGACTAGTTTACACTGTGTTCTGGGTGTGTTTTTCATGTCACCAACAAGTAAGGTCACCATGCACCTTGGAAAACCCCAAACTCTTTGAGGATTGCTTTACAGAAGGAAACAAGAGGTAAAAGTATGAAAGAAGTAGGGGCCAGAGCAGAAATGGTTTCTTGATGTAGAGGAGTTACATGGCTACTCAGATTTTAGGAAAGCGGGTTGGAATGGTCAGGTGTAACTGAAAAGAGAAAAAAATAACAGATGAGTTATCAGGGTGGATCTCCACTGTTTGATATTTTCCCACCAGTTGTAGCCATGTTATAGTTTTCTCATTTGAGCTCTATGCTAGATCCCTCTGAAGCCCATTTTTTCTCTCTCGAAATCTCTCTCATTCCTGCATGCTGACATTACATAAACAACAGAGCATGTCATTGCCTTGTTTCTTAACCTCTATATTCAGTGCCAATCTCTTGTTATTGCAATTTCTACCCGAGCTTCCCTCATACAGTCTATCCTTTATTTGTAGTGACAATCCCTCTGTTGGTGACAGAGCTAACGCCTCCCTTATCTCTTTGCAACCTCCATGCTTACTCTGGTTGATGTGCTTTTACACAGTTCCCCCTCATTGCTAATTAAGTTACCTAGGTAACAAAGCTATCTATTACATTTATCAAGCTTTTGGGATAATTACAGGAATTCATTTCTTCTTTGATGCTCTCACTGCTAATTGTACTTGTACATTTATTAAATAATGCAATCTTATGCCAGTCTGCTTGATATTCAACTGCTGTGTAGTTTAGAAGTTTGCTCCATTGTTTGCTTCAAGCTTCACTGTTACTCTTAGTTGGTATATTTTAACAAAATAATCTACACATACATTCAAACTAATACTTTGTTATAGTCTCCTAAAACATTAAATACTTAGACCCTGCATTTTACATATATATATATATATATATATATATATATACATACACATTGGTTCTCGTCTCCATTTTGGATTCAAATACCAATGTCAGGTTTGATAATTGTTAAGATTCCAGTTAACGTGAAACCATCAGTAGCCTTGTTTCCCCACTAATATACATGTAATTTTACGTCTGCTCCTCCATGGAAATAGATGGGAGTTCTTCAGGTAGTATTGTTATATGACTTGAGGTCAACCCTTTTAGCTGCCTTTTACAGCATGCAAATTTACAGTGGACATGTTCTGAAAACCAAGATGCATTTGTGTGTGTGTTGTGAGTTTCTGTTTCTCCAGTTTTCTTTCTCCATTCTTTTCTCTCCATCTCTATCTTGTCTCTCAGAAAAAGAGTGAATATTGAAAGTGCTAGATATTTCCCTTTTTTTCCCATCTTCTGAGCGTCAAACTAATTCCAACTCTGTGTTAATTTTTTACCTGGACTTTGTGTTGTATTTTACTTCTTTGCTATAGATGTATATAGCGTGCGTGCATTTGTGTGTATATACAAATACAGATGTTTAGGTGTATGTGTGTTGTGATGAAAAGAAGGGAAAATAATTCTATACCTGAAATACAGTACTGTATAATTTGGTCAATCAGAACGCTGGCATCGGAGCTTTTCATTCACCAGGCATTATATTTCATGCATCGGATTCTTCAACTTACTCTTCTAGATAGATAGATAGATAGATAGAGAAATGTCATCAGGCAAGATGGTGAGTGGGATATTGTGTTCTAATTGGTCAGGACAACTTTTTATGTTGGTGTAATGTTAGCCATCTGGGGTATAGTCTGAGTTAAGGAAGGTAACTATGATTAAAATCATCATTTAACATTTGTTTTCCCAGCTGGTATGCATGTGATGGTTTGACTGGATCTAGCAAGTCAAAAAACTGCACCAAACAACTCTGCTTTAGCATGGTTTCCATGACTGGATATTTTTATTAATGCCAACCACTTTATTGAGTGTACTGGCTGGTTTTTGTTTTTCCTCTCCTCACCTGAGGTCTGATGTAGTATTGAAGAAGGTGGCTTTATGCCAGGTGATGAGAGGTTAAAGTGTGATAGAGGGGCAATAATAACAGGTATTTTGCTGTAGGGAAATATATGATTATCATATATTGAAAAGGAAATGGTGGTGAAGATGGCATTATGCTGAAATTTAATTACGCTATGAAAATATGGTTGATGGGAGATAAATGAAGCTTTTCATAATTAATTAGGCTAATTGTTTGTTAATCCTTCATTGTTCCTATCTGTGTATTTGTATGTATGATTATAAAAGTGTATTTAGTTTATCGGCTACAGACAAGTGTTCTCTATATAGAATACACTTCGAAGTGCTCAAGAGATTTGAACTTGAGCCGGTAGAGGAGTAAATGTAAGGACAAGCTAGTTAGGCAAGTCGATTTATGCAGAATATTAAATACATTTAATATAAAAAAATGTACATAGGATGAAAAATTATCTGACTTATACAGAACATAAATAATATGGGTTGAGTTTTACGAATCCAACAGCTGTTTCCGAGGGCTTGGTTGTCCAGAATAATGATAGTTACTTGAATCCATTATCAAATAACACCGCCTCTGTCTTCAGGGGAGAATTTTACATTTTGAGGTGTTGACAGGATGGAGTTTTTAAGATGTAAAGGTGTTTTTGAATGAGGTGAAATGAGACAGGGATGCAATAAATGAATGAATAACTTAAAATAATAAAATGACATCTTCTACATGTTTCAATCGCTAGACTGTGGCCATGCTGGGGCACTTCCTTGAAGAACTTTTAATCATATAAATCGACCCCAGTATATATATTTGACAACCTGATGCTTACTTTGTTGATCCCTTTTACCAAATTGCTAACTTACAGGAACATAAACACAGCATGTGGTTGGAAAGCAAACTTCTTACCACACACCCACACCCGTGCCTTTGATAAATTAATTCTAACAATTTATATTTCCTTCGTTTATAGCTAGCAACAAATAACTCTCAGTTCTTATATTATACTAATGAGTCTTGCCTTCTGTTAGCTTTTTAACGATCATCCCTAGCTGAAGTAGTTAACATAACAATTGGTAAAATGTAATGTCCTTGACTGTGGGTTTTCAGTTAACCTGATTTATTGTATTTCTGGTAAAGGGAGTATCTGTAGCTTGTTGCAGAACAAACATAACAAGGGACTACTGTTCAAAAAGTACCTTGATGACATCCTTATCAACAAAGTATCTTCTGCTCATACCCACAAGCTGTGTTTCCTCAGTTTTTGTTTACCAAATTTATATGACATGGTATTGTGAACTGAGGCTAAGGTAGAAGATACTTGTTCAAAGTTCTGTGCCATAGGATGGAACTTATAACCACAAAACCATTTTTGCACTCTTAAGCATATAGCCATTCTTTGACTATATCCTAATTTAGTTATATACTGAGGGAAACCATAATGTGTATGTGTGTTGGGCATTTTAAATCTTGTTTAAAAGTAATTTTTGAGTCTTATGGTTGTATTTGTGTGCATGAATTTATCATTGTCATCACTTAATATCCATGATGATGATGATGAAGAGGAGGAGGATGAAATAATGTCCGTGTATGCATGTGCACTGACTCTTCTGCTCTATATATGTCAGACTTAGACATTGTCCAGGGCCCTTAGGATCGATGTGAACTCCTTTGGTGTTCGGCCACTCTGCAGAATTATGGGTTACCACCAGTTGGATTTCATATCCAACAAATGACTCAGAAACTGAGATGTGTTGTGTTGCTTGTAGGACTTGGGGTCACCAAATCAGAGTGTTTGGCCATGTTACTCAATTTTCTGTGTCAGACCCTGCTAACCATTTTCTTATCATTGAGGATCCGGCTGGGTTGGCGGTTTGTGTTGGTCGACCACATGCCACATGGTCACGGCAGATGAGGAGGTATCTCGCCGAGAAAGGACCCTGCTTGACAGGTTGCCCAGGAGGACCTGGGAATATATTGACAAATGGTGAATACAGCAAGGCACTGCAATAGCACCATGGCCCCACACTTTATGCTTAGATAAAATACTTTGTAAATGATTCCAGTGAATGTTGAGTTTTAAACTCTATTTCAAGCCTTTAGTCTGAGCCAGTAAATCTATTAATGAAAGATTTGGATCTCCCCCTGCCGTTAAATTCTATTTCCTAAACATTTAAGGTTTCAAGTTTACATAAGAAACCATCATCATTATTGTTATTATTGTTGTTAAGGCAGTGGCAAGTTGGTAGGAATGCTAGCATACTGCACAGAATGCTTTGTGGCATTTCATTCATCTTCATGCTGTGAGTCCAAATTCTATCAAGGCTGACTTTGCTTTTCATCCCTTCAGGGTCAATAAAATAATTACCAGTTGCGTACTGGGGTTGATCTAATTGACTTAACCCCCCCCCCATTGCTGACCTTGTGCTAAAATTTGAAATTATTATTCTGGTTTCTGTGTCGGTGTTAGATAAAGAGCACCATTTGACCGTGGTCGATGCCAGCTCCTCTGGCCCCTGTGCCGGTGGCACGTAAAAAGCACCCACTACACTCTCAGAGTGGTTGGTGTTAGGAAGGGCATCCAGCTATAGAAACACTACCAGACCAGATTGTTGCCTGGTGCAGCCTTCTGACTTCCCAGACCCCAGTCGAACCATCCAACCCATGCCAGTATGGAATATGGACGTTAAACAATGATGATGATAAAGGCAATGAGCTGCCAGAAATGTTTGCACACTGGATAAAATGCTTAGTAGTGTTTTGTCCATCTTTACATTCTGTGCTCATTTTCTGCCAAAGTCATATTTGCCCTTCATCCCTTTGGGGGTCAATCAAATAAGTACCAGTTGAACAAAAATTCCAGGCCTTATGCCTAAAGTTGAGAGGATTATTATTATTATTGAGTGAGAGAACAGTGCATGCCATCGAAGTGACACTGGGGTAAAATATACAAAGCCCAGTATACCCATCATGACTACCCGTCTGATAAGGGTACACCAGGCACATGCATCACAACCATATGTGCATGAGATGGTGATCTCATATCAAGATAAACAGCACATGACCTTGCAGGTGGGACCCAGATAGAATTTTCTTCTGATTGAGTAACCCATCCCGCTCAAAAGTTCACTGAATAAGGATTGTTTAAGGTTGTTGAACGAACCACCGACGTTTCCAAAGGGGAATTAGCCAAACCTCTAAGAATACCTTTTAACACACAGCTATGATGCTTCCCCACTACTTTTGCTCGTGATCAGAGATGCACATATCGTCAGCCACTAAGGAGCATGGTCAACTGGTTATGGTCAAACAACTGACAAGCAAATCTGTGGTATTGAGCAGAATATTTGCTGTAGCCTATCTTTGATTATTATTATTATCATTATTGCAGTTAAGGTGAGCTGGCAGATTTGTTAGCACATTGAGTAAAATGCTTAGTGGTATTTCATCTGCTGCTACATTCTGAGTTCAAATTCCACCGAGGTCCAACTTTGCCTTTTATTCTTTCGGGTGGCTGGTAAATTATGTACCAGTATAACACTGGGGTTGATGTAATCGACCAGTCCCCTCCCCCTAAATTTTAGGCCTTTTGCCTACAGTAGAAAGGATTATCATCATTATTATTATTATTATGGCTGTCAAGGTGACAAGCTGACAGTTAAGGTGGCAAGCTGGCAGAATACTTAGCAATTTTTCTCCCGACTCTTTACATTCCAAGTTCAAATCATGCCATGGCCAACTTTGACATTTATCTCCCTGGGATCAGTAAAATAAATAGCAGTCAAGTACTGAGATCAATATAACGAATGTAACCCTTCCCTCTAAAATTTGAAAACGATATAAAGGACAGAATCGGTTGAGCAACAGAAAATGCTTTGCAACAATTCTCTTTACATTTTGAGTTCAATCCTGCCAAGGTCAACTTTGCATTCTATCCTCCTGGGGTCATTAAGATAGGTAACAGTCAAGTACTGGGAGTTAATACAGTCAACTAGCCCCCTCCCCCATCGCTCCACCAATTTCAGGCCTTGTGCCTATAAATAGAAAGAATTATTATTGTTATATTTCCTTTACCCAAACTTTGCATGTTTTTTGCTTGTTTTATGTTGTTCGTTTTAATTTTTGCTCGTTATGCTCGTTATGCCTGTTCACTGTTGTTGTTTTTTTTTTCACCTTTGAAACATAATTACATTTGTCTTCTCCCATTTTATTCAGCTGTTTTGATTTTTTTTTTTTGTATTTTGCCCATGCAACTGTTGACCCGTTAGCGTTCAGAATATTCTGTCGAATGTAATGCTTATTTATAATAATCCACATTGTTTTGAATTAATCACACATTATCTTGTAGCTTCAAGATTGCAATGGTGTGTTTGTATATTTTTTTAGAATGACATTGTAGGGTAGGTGTGAGAGTTTGGATCTGGTCAGTCTTAACATAAAGCAGGTAGAACATTTCAGCTTGGATATGGCTGGATTAAAAGCTACAGGGTTTAAAATAAAATAAAAAACTCAAGCCCTGCCATATAGTAATGAAAGATTAATGTAAATTAGGATTAAAATATAAAATTTTGTGTTTCAAAAACAATTTCTTTGTTCTTTTGTGTCACTACTGCTTTCAGGAAATATTTAAAGAAATTTAATGAGAATATTTAACTGATTTGATAAAAGACAATAAAATTTCAGTGAAATTATGTTGATACAGTTGGAATATTTAATATGAAATGTGTATTTCCTGAATACTAAATAATATTTGGCTGGGAATTAGTGTGTTTTAGCCTTAAATTACCTATGCTCTTCCAGATTCAGTTTGTTATTAATCCAAGACCCTTAATGCTCAAAATTGTTTCAGGTATTTATTGATCCTTTTAGATCAGTGGTTCCCAAACTTTTCACAACCATGAGTTTTCCCATGGACCCCAGGATATCGAAAGGTCTGTCTGCTTAACATGTTCACTCACAGACTCCCAGTAGTACGTTTGTGGACCGCAGGTTGTGAACCAGTGCCTTAGGTTGTGGCTTAAACATCCCAAGGATCAATATCAACCACTTTACGAACCCATTTTAATTGACATTCCAACTGTACACAGGATTATGTTTCAGTTAGCCATAGCTTTCACCTGAATCTTAGGCAACCTTCCTGCATTGATATGCTTCTGGTATTTTCTTTTGCAGACAGATTGTCATTTTGTGCATATACCGTATATTGAATTGCGTTTTCAAATTCCTTGGTGCTTAACTGTTTTTGTTACCATATTTCTGTTGGAATACATTTCCTTTGTTCTAATTAATTTTGAAAATAACGAAGAATTTAGTAAAATAAATAATAATTATTACTAAGTTGCTGCTTGGACCATAAATTAGCATGAAATGTAATTGGAAAGTTGGTATCAAAAGGGTTAACATGGTGTGCCCATGTGGTAAGAAGTTTGCTTCTCAGCCACATGGTTCCTGTTTCAGTCCCACTGTGTGGCACCTTGGGCAAGTGTTTTCTGCTATAACCTTGGGCCAACCAAAGCTTTGTGAGTGAATTTGGTAGGCAAAAACTTAAAGAAGCCTTTTGCATATACATACATACGTGTGTACGTAACACTATGTTAGCATGGAAAGCGGATGTAAAACGATGATGAGAAATTAGGCTTCTCAAAAGCAGAAAGGAGAAAGCTAATTCGAAGACTACAGATCCAATCCATCACTGGAACTGTAAAAATCTGCAAAACTTCCCAGAAGTTTATCATTTAAATATATATGAGCATGTGAAGACATGCGACTATATGCATGAGAATACATACATAAAACAAAACATACAAATCAGCGCATATCCATACATACAAACAAAAATACTTTGTTGTTGATGTTGAAATTCCAATGAAGGAGCCTTGGATCTAGGTTAGAAATTGGCTTTTTCTCTGTTGGCATGAAAACTTGAAATAAAACTAAATAATTACATACATACATACATACATGCATGTTTTTGTATCTGTGTTCACCTCCCAACCCTGCTTGACAACCAGTGTTGGTGTGTTTACATCCCTGACACTTAGTGGTTTGACAGAAAAGTCCAAAAGAATAAGTACCAGTTTTTTTTGTTTTTTTAAATAAAGAAAAAAGGTACTAGGGTCAATTTGTCTGGCTAAAGCTCCTCCAGGTGGTGCCCCAGCATGGAGCACTGCTTTTCTGTCTGGTGCAAAACTGCAGTGGTTGTTATGTACCAGGTAGAAAGATTGTAGACTTTAACTGGGCCTCATAGTCAATTGTACCACTTATGTGCTGAAGAAAAGGCACCAAACTAACTCATCATTATCGTTTAACATCCGTTTTCTATGCTGGCATGGGTTGGACAGCAATTGATGTCTGGCACGTCCAAGAGTGTAGTGGGTCCTTTTTATATTCCACCGGCACGGGAGCCAGTCAGGCGGCCCTGGCATCGATCACATTCGGATAGTACTTTTGACATGCTACCAACATGGGAGCCAGTCAGGTGGTCCTGGCATCAAGCACATTCAGATAGTGCTTTTTACTTGCGACCAGCACAGGAGCCAGTCAGGCGGCCCTGGCATCGACCACGTTTGGATGGTGCTTTTTACGATGCGAAATAATTGCTGGGGTGCATTCAGAACAGCAAGAATCCAAACTGTAACATATCTTGTCTTTTACTTGTTTTAGTCATTAGATAGCGACCCTGCTGTGGCACCACTTGAAGAAGTTTAATCTAATGAGTCAACCCCAGTACTTACTTTTTCTGAAGCCTGGTATTTATTCTTTAGGTCTCTTTTGTTGAACCTTTATATTACAAGGACATAAACACACCAACACCAGTTGCAAGTGGTTGGGGACAGACACTGACATAAACACACGTACACACACACACACACACACACACACGTGTGCTCGTGCACATGGTGGGCTTTCAGTTTCCATCTACCAAGTCCACTGGCCTAGGGTGCCATGAAGTGGGACTGACCTCAGAACCATGTGGTTGGGAAGCAAGCATTTGACTACATAACCATGCAGATTTAAATGTTGATACCTGATAGCTGTTGTTTTTCACCGTTGGACAACACTCCCGCCTTTCAAACAATGCTTGTTCTGTCATTTGTTGGTGGAAGGGAACTTTGTGTGTCACTGTAGTGTTTCAGCCCTGCTGTGTCTCTTCAGTCAAAGCTATAACCCTGGACTGATGAGTCTAATAAGAGCACAGGAATCAGTAAACAAATTATTTGCTGATGTCTGCCAAACAGATAGTTGTTGTTCATGAGGTACATGCAGAACAGTAAGAATCCAAACAATAGTCTGTCTATTCGTTCTTAACATATCCCGGCAGATTCAGACGATCTGATTGCTGTTTTTCATAATCATAGAATGTTCCTTGAAAAGATCTGTGGACATAACCCACATGAGTCACTGACCAAATATTCTCATTTGAATCTGCCTGAAATTTATTAAGAAAGACTAGATATATTATTATCATCTAATGTATGTCTTCATAGAATTATAACCAGAACTATTTCTAACATTTTCCTCTTCCTGCTGGTGTGTGTTGAATATCTGGGTGGATCTATTATAAAACCCCGTGCCAATTGTGTCTGATATAAACCAATTAATTCTAAAATTGTTTCTCCGATTAAGCAGTTCAGTCAACCACAGGTGGACCTTGAGAACTTCATCACAATTCTTTGATTTATGATTCCATTAATTTAAACCAATATTTCACTGCATGATTTGTCTATTTCTCTAGCATAGCCAAGTCACTTGCACTGAGCCTTTCAGAATTTGTTACAATCTTAATTAATTACCCTTGCATAACGATACTTCATTATAGTAACTCTTTTGTCTTGGGAGTTTAGACTTGAGGCATGTTTCATAAATTTTAACGACTTTAGATTGCCACATGTAACATTGTATGTAGCCATGTCAAAAAAACATGGAAAAAACACAAACTTCCCCTCCCCTCAAAAAATATGTAGACCACTGTTATATCCTTTTTTAAGATCATGTATTTAGGCACTAATTATTTTAGTTATCTAAGTTTGTGTAAATTAGCAAACTCATAATGTAATTCACATAAGAAATGTGTTTTGGGTTGCATAATTCTTTAAATTCAGATATTTTTATAGAATATTGGAATACATCTTTTTTCCTAATTTCTTTACACAGTAAGACACCTGTTTGTGCCCCCATCATAATACATAGCCTCTCAATACACGATAGAAGGTCTTATATTATGAGTACTTAGTGACCACCGTAGTGTCAGTGATATGTAAAAAGCATTCCATACCCTCTGTAAAGTGGTTGCCATTAGGAAGGGTATCCAACCATAAAAGCCATGCCAAAGCAGACCCTGGAGCTCAATGCAGTCCCTTTGACTCATCGGATCCTGTTCAACCATCCAATCCATGTCAACATACTATATGGACATTAAATATTGGTGATATAATGTTCATGAGGGTCACTTACCTGTAAAATGGATGCTTTTCCTAAGTAATCTGTAGCAGAGATTTGTGAATCTCTGTGTTTTTAAGGTGGAAACTTACTGATGAAAGTCCTAGAATTGAATATCACCAGCATTGTATAATATTCCTAAATATTGATATTGTATAATTTGCCCTAAAGGAAATATCGGAGACAGCGGATGGGTGTTCAAGCTGGATCTGGAGACAGACGAACAAAAGGGATATCCATATTGTTTGAAGGCAATATTTTTTGTATTTTAATGCTAAGGGAAGTAACTCTGAGTAAGTCATTGTGGTAGTATTGACATTTCACTGCTACCATGACAACCAACTTAGTTTCTTTAAGTACTGTTTGAAAGGTGAGTCAGATGAGAGGAGTTCCAGCTAGATGAAATTTTCAAGTGGTTTTAATACACAAGTTTCCAATATCCAAGTAGTTAAAAAGCATCATAAGAAGGACACCAAGGAATCCTGACATAGATGCAGCCCAGCCCCACTCTCTTAGAAAGTAAGATTGGCCAAAACACTTATCTGGAAGATGTGTCTTCTCTGAAGACCTTCAACTGTTCAGCTCTCTTGACACTCTCGTACCAATTCCTAGCAAAGATACTTTGCACTCAATGTTTTGCTACATTCAGCTGTAAACATGTAATACTATTAGGTAAGTTCACCGTGAGCATAGTCTTGGAGAAGGTAGCAAGGAGTCATATCCTTCATTGGATTTATTACTATTAGAGTAAGGTAACTGTTAAATCAGTCACATGACTTGAGAGTAATAATTCAATACCAATCAATCAGTTACTTAATGCTTAGAATCATCATCGGCCAAATTGATAACTGGCCTATTTGTGTATTGTCATCAGTTCTCTTGTAACAGCACAAAACACCAAGCTGTATGTAGAGGCTTTATTTGTAGGGTGCAGTTTAATGTTGATAGCAGTGGGAGCTCTGTGCTTTCCCCAGTGTTTTCTCCCTTGCTGGAAGTCGTGGGAGCACTGTGTTGTTCCCCAGTGTTTTTCTGTTGAAATAGTTTGGACTCTGTAATTACTGTTTTCCATTAGTCTACAGATTTAAATAGTAATTCAATTTTTATTTATTTGATAAACAATGAAGTAAGAGGAAGCAAAGTGATGTCTGGGGCAGCACAGTGATAGCAAGACAGGATAAACTGGGCTTAGTATTTGGTTAGCCTTTTTTTAATGTAACCATTTGTGAGGGGGAAGTTAGGAAGTTCTAAAACCTTCCTGACATAAGATCGTAGAAAAGTGTTTCATGCAAAGTCTCTTAATTAAGTGATATACATTAACCTGTTCATTACTGTATTTATTTTGAGATGCTCTGTTTTTTTTTTCAGTTACTTTAAATATAAAAAAGAATTTAGTAAAATAACTTAGTTATCTTTAAGCTAGTGTGAGGAGCATAAATTGTGACTAGGTTTGGTGGAAGATTTTAATTAAAAACTTATGAAAACAAGACATTTGTACTACAGAGCCAGATGCGGTCATATTTCTGTTGAGATGCTCTGTGTTTCTTTCAATTAATTTTAAATATAAAAAATAATTTAGTAAAATAAGTTAATTATCTTTAAGCTGGTGTTAGGAATGTAAATTGTGACTAAGGTTTGGTGGAAGATTTTTATTCAAAATTTTTGAAAACAAGACGTTTGTACTACAGAGCCAGGTCTGGTTTCAGCTGGGTTGGTATTGAAAGGGTTAATTAGTGATAATCAATAATATAAAGAATAACATTTGAGTTACTTTTTTTATATATTAGATTTATATTCATCTTCACCTACTGAAGAATTAATGTTTGGTTTATGGGGAGCTAATTTTTGTTTTGCTGTTGTTTGCACATTTATATGTAGGGCTGACAGAATCCTTAGTGCATCAGACACAATTCTTAGCAGCAGTTCTTCCAGCTTTTTGCATTCTGAGTTCAAATGCTGCCTTTCATCCTTTTGGGGTTCAATAGAACAATGTACCAGTTAAGAACTGGGGAGTCGACAAAGGCAACTAACCTCTCCTACCAAAATTGCTGGCCTTGTGCCAAAATTTGAAACCATTTTTCTAACCAAACTTTGTGGATTGCTGAGATTTTCATATAAACATTTATTTCCTTGTCTTTCTATGTCAATTCTAATGGACAAAACTTTTCTTTTCTTTTTTTTCTTTTCTTCTTCCTTCCTAGATCCGAAGCTGGTACTCTCAGTCCTACGGCTTCTCCAATCACAACTGAGACTGTTAATGTAAATGCGACAACTATCACCACTACTACTATAACAACAACAACAACAACAGAAGGTAGTATCAATCTCATTTCCTTTTTGTCTGGTTACCATTTTAAGCACTTCCTTTCTTTTCCTCAACCCTTGAAGAATAATAGTAAATCAGTAAATTGTTTAGAGATAAATTGCTTTAAGGTTTCTTCAAAAATAATATTCTAGATAAAAAAAATCTTTTGTATAGAATCTAAGGATATGGCCAGTTGTGCTGTGTACCGCTGAACAAATTGTGGTTTTTGCATGCCTTGTTTCACTAGATTAAGAAGTTTCCCTGCTGTTCCATTGTTAAAACTGCATTAGGGAAGGCATCCAGCTGTAAGATGTAGAATCTCATCTATGCTGTTATAGAAGGAATTATTGTGTGTAAAGAGCAAGGTCTCAACTCCTCCAAAAAGTTGTCACAATGCACTGATTCTGCCTGGTTAGCCACATTCTCTGTTTAAATCATTGGTTCTCAACCAGGGTCCATATGACCATTGGGGGTCCGTATAAGATTTCATTAATATTTATGTGCAGTGAATTGGTTACATACAATTCCTAATATTCAATCATAAAAATACCATAGGATTTTTTTTTAAAAACATTGAATGGCTATGGGGTGCCTAGGAGAGTAAAACAGGAATCAAAAAGGTCCATAGATAAAAAAAAATGGTTGAAAACCAGTGATCTAACTGATCAATGGCACTGGAAAACAACCATGACTTGGATACCATCTGACTTTCGGTATAGTCAGGCTGAAAATCACTTGACAGCAAGCATTTTAAAAGGACCTGAAGACAGACAATGTCATGTGCAGACAGGATACCGAATGCACTTTTGCTAAAGGACAAGAAGCTGAATGGGCATAAAGCTGAACTAACACAATGCCAAATGGACATAAAGCTGAATGGTCACAATAATGGGGGGGGGAGGCGGCGAACTGGCAAAAACATTAGCACATCAGGCGAAATGCTTAGTGGTATTTCACCTGTCTTTACATTCTGAGTTCAAATTCCGCTGAGGTTGCCTTTGCCTTTCATCCTTTCGGGGTTGATAAATTAAGTACCAGTTGCGTACTGGGGTCGATCTAATTGACTGGCCACCTCCCATAAAATTTTGGGCCTTGTGCCTAGAGTAGAAAAGAATAATGAAAAAAAAAAAACACTCCTACCTACATAGTTTAATGACCATTTTAACCTGTCAAATGGTCATATTGTAGGAATAAAATGGTTATTCTATATTTGAATTTTTGTATGTCTTTTGGCATCTTGTTTTGTCAGCATCTTGTCTTGTCAGCATCTTGTCTGTTCAGCATTGTGTCCATTTGGCTTCTTGTTCTTTGGCAAAAGTGCATTCAGCATCTGGTCCATGTACCATCAACATTACATGGAATCTGCTGATCAGCACAGAAGAACCTAAAGCTTAATGTGTGTGTGTTTATTGTATCTGTTCAAATAGAACAGTTGAGGTAGACCAAAAACGAGATGGCTGGTTGGTTCTTGCTTGCTTGTGGTGGCATTCTCCCAGGATGGATTGAGCCAGCTCTGACCAACAAGTTCACCATATCTCATGAATGCTAACCACATCCAATGGCTGGCCTTAACATTCCAACAGGCAAAGTAATGCTTCTGCCTGCAGCCCAGATATCCAGCTTACAAATTTGACAAGTGCCCCACTAGGGGAGCAGCTGCCTTGTATAGTGTGGACACCATAGCCATAGTCATTTGTTGTTGATGTGTAGAGGTCATGGTTGGAATTTCAGTGGGAATACAAGTTCACATGTGGTCCTGGTCACATATAATGAAATGGTTGGATAATACCCATAGTTTAATTTGCTTCTGATGGGACCTTATGGAGGTGGAACCTGAGGACTCTACCCCTGTGACACTCTTAGGAATAGTGGGTGGAGAAGATGGGTAGATGCTTATTGGTTCAGCACAGCATCCTACCCCATGTCTCAATCCTGTGTTGGGGCTGGATGCTTTTGTTCAACTCTTCTGGTCCTTGGCTGCTTCTGTTATCTTTACACTTGCATATGCACATATAAAATCTGATCAAAAGTATCAGGACTGTTGCTATGGTAATGGAGCTAAAGAAGGCAGAGTGAAGCCACTTGACACAGATTGACCTCCAACTCGGTCATGCATGAACACTAAGTTATAACATTCTCTCTCACTTTTGATGTTTGTAGCAGTGTGATTATTTCATTACACTAAAGAGGTTCCATCTGTGACCATGGCAGAGAAAATGTGTGCGTGCACACGTGTGTACATGTGTGCACACAGAAGGATATGTGATTTGATGGTTGTTATGATCAAGAATCTTTCCAAAAATCAAATCCCACTTGAAAGGAACAAAATTTCAAGACACGAAGGAAATTCAAAAGAAAGTGATGAGGCAGCTGCCCATTACCCCCAAGAAGAAGTTCCAGGAATGCTTCTATGGCTTCAGAAGGGGACAGCTTCAAAGGAGATTAAATGCCAGGTTGATATGCTTTGTAGTTTCCTTTCCATAGCACCAGTCCTGATGCTTTTTTGATCAGACCTCGTACACAAGCTCATTGTTTATGTAACATTACGAAAATATTAATATCAGATGCATGCTTGTGGTGGAGTTGTGTGGTCTGGAAATATATTTTGTAGATGCTTGGTTTTTACATAGTTTCCCTTATACTAACACAATGTTCTTCAGCGGAAAGAATAAAACTAGCACCACACACAGAATAGAGGGAGGGAGACTGGTGGTGGTTTGTATTGTTTGAAAAAAGAAGCAACCGAAAGAGTACAGTGGAATTGCCAGGAAGAGTAAAACCTCCAATGTTTCAGTCCTTCAGGATAAAAACTGACAAAAGAGAAATAAAAGAAAGACAGGAGAGTGTTTAAAAATTCTATGATTAAAAAATTGGCTGCAACTGATGAGGAACACAAGACAATATCGGCTCACATTTATAATCAAGATTTAATAGGAAAGAGAAAAACTGATAGAGGAAGAAAAGAAAAGAAACAAGGCAGGTGATGTGTAAGAGGTTAAGATGTTATATAGTGTTAAAAATATGAAACATAATTAAAAAGTCCTTACTTTAAACCTCATGTTATTGTATTTCTGTTGAGATGCTCTGTGTTTCTTTCAATTAATTTTAAATATTACAAAGAATTTAGTAAAATAACTTAGTTACCATTAAGCTAGTGTTAGGAATATAAATTGTGACTAAGGTTTGGTGGAAGGTTTTTTTACTTCAGAACTTTTGAAAACAAGACATTTGTAGACCAGAACCGGTTTCAGCCAGGTTGTTATCAATTGGGTTAAAGAATTAAATGAATACATCTTCCATTCATCTATTGACCTTATTAGGTATACAACTTCTGTAGAGTTCTTCCCCCTTTATCGAGTTGATGGTCTGTATCCCCCCCCCCTCCCCTTGCTGACTCTGTTTCTCTATCAAAGTAATTTATGTATGATGACTATTAAAGTGTTAGCAGGAATTGGGCTGGAAGTAAGTGCAAAGCTATAAATTGTACATCTATCTACCTATTAACACCAAGACTTTGTAGTCTACCTGGGTAGACCCATGGTGTAGCCAAGTAGTCATCTTATACATATGTAGCTGTAGTGTATGTAAATAGCCTTGGTGTATCCAGGTAGGTGCTGTGCATCTTGGTAACTGTGGGATACCTGGGTAGCTGTTGTATATCCAGGTAATATCCAGCTGTAGCATTATCTGGACAGATGCGGCATATCAGGATAGCCATGGCATACATTGGGTGACCACAGCACCACAATATTAGTTTCAAATGTCGGCACAAGGTACATTGACCCCAGTATTCAACTGGTACTTATTTTATTGACCCTTAAATGCAAAGCCGACTTTGGCAAAATTTGAACTCAGAATGTATAGACAGACTAAATGCCACATAGCATTTTGGCTGGCATGCTAACGATTTTGCCAACACACCACCTTAAAAATATTAATAATCCTTTCTACTGAAGGTACAAAGCTATGAAATTTTGGGGGAGGGAACTAGTTGATTACATCAACCGCAGTGTTTCCCTGGTACTTAATTTATTGATCCCCTAAAGGGTGGAAGGTAAAGTCAACCTCGGTGGAATTTGAACTCAAAACGTCAAGACAGACGAAATACTGCTAAGCATATTTTCCAGCATGCTAATGCTGCCAGCTCGCTGCCTTAATAATAGTAATAGTGATGATGATAATGGTTTCAAATGTTGACACAAGGCCAGCAACTTTGGGGTAGTGTGTAAGTTGATTACATTGACCCCAGTGCTGAACTGGTACTTATTGTACCAACCCTAAAAAGATGAAGTGTAAAGTCAACCTTGGGGTAATTTGAACTCAGGGTACAGAGACGGACAAAATGCCACAAAGCATTTTGCCTGGTGTACTTCCTATTCTGCCAGCTTGTTACCATAGTACCATAATATTACAGAATGAGAATAGGTTGGATTTTGTCAGGAAAGTAGAGTTTTACAAGATTCTCAGAAAATTCATATTTAGTAACAAATATTATATGTTAGTATTATTATTATTATTACCAGTAAATGTGGGATTCACATAGTTAATGAGTTTGTTCGTTATGTAATGAAATAATGTAAATGCAGTTTGGTTAAATGGTTAAAAGGTTGCTTAACAGTTTCAAAGTCTCTAGTAGAGTCCCACTGTGTGGTTTCTTGTGCAAATGTTTCTTTTTTATATCTGTGGGTCACCTGAAAAACCTTTGTGAATGAAATTGCATAAATGGAAACTGTGGAGAAGCCTGGAGTTTGTACCTGTAATTCAAAGGTCCAACTTTTTCAAACTGATTCTGCCTGAGGATTATTATATTAAGGGTGCAGTTGTCCGTGGAGTACTCAGCCACTTATTTACTAATTCAATGAATAAAGAATTCAGTTGATCAAATAATTGCATATTCAGTGTTGGAACTAACAGAAATTTGTTTAGTAATTATATTCTGTAAAAGAATGGTAGGAATTAGTGCCAGAAAACGGTTGAGGACCAGAAAAGAGATTTTCATGATTTCTACATGATGCATGTTGAATCTCCCGTTAACCCCCACCCATTTCATTTTGATGAAATAAACTTTGTTAGAACTTTCATTATCCACCATGGAGCATATTAAATTAATTTTGTTTTAGTATTAAGAGAGAATGCATAGTCTTGGCCACGTTGAAATGGAATGAGGCTCAACAAGGTTGCAACTGATCCTGTGCTTGTCAAACTTGCATTCTCTGTTGGTGTTATATATAATATCTGAAAACTCTTTTGGAACATCATCATCGTTTAATGTCCGTTTTCCATACTGGCATGGGTTGGTCGGTTCAACAGGTCTGGAAAGCCAACAGCTGTACCAGGCTGCAATCTGATCTGGCAATGTTTCTACAGCTGGATGCTCTCCCTTAATACCTATTTCTTTATTTCCCACAAGGGGCTAAACCCAGAGGGGACAAACAAGGACAGACAAACGGATTAAGTCGATTACATCGACCCCAGTGCGTAACTGGTACTTAATTTATCGACCCCGAAAGGATGAAAGGCAAAGTCAACCTCGGCAGAATTTGAACTCAGAACGTAGTGGCAGACGAAATACCGCTAAGCATCTCACCCGGCGTGCTAACGTTTCTGCCAACTCGCCGCCTTTAATACCAACCACTCCAAGGCTAGAAGGTGCTTTTTACATGCTACTGGCACAGGAGCCAGTCAGGTGGCCCTGGCATCGGCCACATTTGGATAGTGCTCCATATATGCCACCAGCATGGATGCCAGTCAGGTGGTCCTGGCATCGATCACATTTGCATAGTGCTTTTTACATGCCACCAGCACGGGAGCCATCAGGGGGCACTGGCATCGGCCACATTCAGATTGTGCTTTTTACATGCCACCAGCATGGAAGCCAGCCAGGCGACATAGTTGAATATTTATTTTTATGTAGAAATAACAGAAATGCACTCCTGGGTGCTGGCATGGCTGTGCACTTTCCAACCACATGGTTTCAGGTTCAGTCCCACTGTGTGGTGGCAAAGTGTCTTCTGCTATATCTGTGGGCCAACCAAAACCTTTTCAGTTGGTTTGGTTGCTAACTGGCACTCTGTTGGTTATGATGATGTGGGTTTCTGATGATTTGAAGAAAGGAACAACCTGCTTGTGAAATTAACATGTAACTGGCTGAGTATTCCATAGACACATACCCTTAACATAGTTCTTAGGGCGATTCAGTGTGATATAAGATGTGTCAAGGCCAGCCCTTTAAATTACAGGTATAGCTCATTTTTGCTAGCTGAATGAACTGGAGAAACTTGAAATAAAGTATCTTGCTCAAGGACACAGTGAACTGCCAGGATTTGAACTCCTGACCTTATGATTGTAAGCTAAGTACTCTAACAACCGAGCCACGTGCTATGTGTGTTTGTGTGAATGTGTACAAAACCACACTGAGATTTGAGTATAAACCATGAAGAATGGCCACCATTTGCAGCTCACCTGTAAACTGTGACAGTATCATTTGCAGTTGTGTTGTAACTGGTGAAAGTTTGACATTTCCTCTCATCTTGTTTCACTCATCATCATCATATATATATATATATATATAATATATATATATATATATTCGATGACTGGCACCCATGCCAGTGGGGTGCTAAGAGCACCATCCGAGCATGATCGCTGCCAGAGCAGCTGACTGGCTTCCGTGCCAGCGCCACGTAAAAAGCACCATTCAAACGTGATCGATACCAGCACCACCTTACTGGCACTTGTGCTGGTGGCACGTGTAAAACATTTGAGCGAGGTCGTTGCCAGTGCCACTGGACTGGCTTCTGTGCAGGTGGCACATAACACTACTTGAGCGTGGTTGTTTCCAGTACCGCCTGACTGGCCCTTGTGCCGGTGGCACGTAAAAGCACCCACTACACTCTCGGAGTGGTTGGCATTAGGGAGGGCATCCAGCTGTAGAAACTCTGCCAGATTAGATTGGAGCCTGGTGCAGCCATCTGGTTCGCCAGTCCTCAGTCAAATCGTCCAACCCATGCTAGTATGGAAAGCGGACGTTAAACAATGATGATATGTATGTATGTATATACATATATATATCCTTCCATCTAAGCATTGGAACACTGATAATAACTGACTATGATCAAGAAGATAACTTGACTTCCATTCACTTACATAATCGAATGACATTGGCCTGTCATAGTTGTAGGATCAAGACTTACATTCATGATAAAGAAAGAACAGCATCTGGTCTTTAGCTAGTTCACACTGTTGGAAATATTTAGACAAGGTGCCCTCCTTCAGTTCTCTCTCTACCTAAGTTTTGCTTCCAGATTTTGACGATGGTCATCAGCTTTATCACTCTCACCAGTGAAAGACAGTCTGTTAAGTCACAGGTACTGTTTTTTTTTCAGCCCTGATTAATTTGATTAAATCCTGCCCCAAGCTGGATAGTTGATTGTTTAATAGTAAAGCTGGTGTCCCGCACCTCAAATTCATCCATATTTACCTCCAAATCATTGTCGTCTACCTTAAATCCATTGTTGTCTACCTGGACTTCATCAACTTGAGTTTTGCCGTCGTAAACTGAAATGTCGTTGTAGTGGGATGGAGTGAGTTTTGTTTCTGTATGGACGTCGACGTCAGTGATTTCTTGATGCAGAATGAAAATATTTAAGTTTTCTAAATGATTACAAGTTTGGTAGAACAATAATAATTATTCCACATTACAATGCCATAAATAATATTCTTTTACTTGTTTCAGTCATTTGACTGCAGCCATGCTGTAGCATCATCTTGGAGGGTTTTAGTTGAACAAATCGACCTCCAGGACTTATTCTAGCAGTCTCTTTCACTGAACCCTTAAGCTACAGGGACCATGAACACACCAACACCGGTTATCAAGTGGTGATGGGGGTAACAAACACAAAGACGCACATAAATATAAACATATATATACACACATACATGCATGCATGCATACATACATGCACACATGCACACACACACACACATTAATTAGGAACAAAATCCTTCAAAGGGATGTTAAACATCAAAGTCTGCTGGTTCAATCCAAGCAAAGAATATATAAAAAACTATATATTTAATATTGGTATAATCAGTAAATAAAGTATAAGGAAAGAAAAGAATATAAGCAAGGATGATCTTTTAACACAAAATTGGTACAAATCCAATAATAATTCTACAAGTTGATTCCAAAACAAAATGGAAAATGGATAAAAAATATATATATATATCTATATAGGTTTTTAAATTTTAGTCTTTTAATTAGCTAAGTATCTAATTCTTTGTAGTTAATAGATTATTTGTTTCATTAACTTATCTGTAGATTGAATGTCTATACCATTCATGTTTAATTTAAACAGTAATGGCAAATGTCAACAAATATCTATCTATTGCGAATTGTCATTTTAATTAACGCTGAATTGGATTTCTTTTTCTTTCTGGTTTTCAATGGTTTGGCATTCGGATAATTACCTTCTATCATAATTTGTTTGTTCCTTTCTGGGCTATTAAAGGTCTTTATATTTTTGTTGGTTGAACCCATTCATTCCAATAATGAATTCCTGAAGAAAGGCTTAATTTGTGATTTCAAAAGGATTGTTTTTCATTTTGTTTTGGAATTAATTAGGTTTGGAAACAACTTGTAGAGTCTTTATTAGATTTGTACCAATTTTGTATTAAAAGATCATCTACACTTATATTTTTTCCTTTGCTTGTACTTTATATATATATATATATATATATATATATATATATATATATTATATATATATACACAGAGCGAGAGAGAGCGATAGATATGACAAGCTTTTTTTAGTTTCTGTCTACCAAAGCCATTCACAAGGTTTTGGTTGAATAAAGCTATAGAAGACACTTGGCCATGGTACCACAAAGCGGGGCTAAACCTGGGATGATATGGTTAGAAAGCAAGCTTCTTACAACACAGCCACATTTACATACCGTATACATACACACACACACACACACACACACATGCACTCAATATGCGCAGGTATGATTGTGTGGTAAGAAGTTTGCAAAGTTTGTTTGCCAACCACATGGTTCTGAGTTCAGTCCCACTGCATAGTTCCTTGGGAAAGTGTCTTTCATTGCAGCTTCGGCCCAATCAAAGTCTTGTGAGTGGATTTAGTAGGCAGAAACTGCAACAAGCCTGTTGTGTGTGTGTATATATATATATATATATATATCACTAGTTTTCCAGACATGAGTTCTACTTCGTGTCAACTTTCATCAAAATTGATAAAACAATGTAGGAGGAGTTAGCTAACAACGTTACAAACACACCCACAGATTTCCACATATGTAGTAGATATGTTTGTGTGTGTATATATATATATATACTACACTCATAGCATAGTAGAGTTGGTATTTTTATATCAAATGTACTAAATGTATATTTATTGTTATGTACAGTGTGATTGTTATTGTATAAAACTTGGAGCAAAGCAAAGACCACCTTTAGTCATGAATAATGATGGGGTTACACCCAGAAAGTTCCCCTCTGAGGTACAAGTCCAGGCAAGGTTATTCATGGAAGACCATCAGTTGCCCATGCATACCAGCCTCCCCTCTCTATGCCATTGATGTTATCCAAGGGAAGGACAAAGGGGCCGATACAGCTTGGCACCTGTGATATCACAACTCATTTCTAGAGTTGATTGATTTGGAGTAACATGAAATAAAGTGTCTTGCTCAAGAACGCAACACAGAGCCTGGTCCAGGAATCGAATTCACTGTCTCATGATTGTCAGCTCAATGCTCTAACCACTGAGCTATGTGCCTTTACTTATGTTACAAAACTTGTAATCCTTTAGAAAACATTTTAATTATTTACATTATTTACATTTTTTTTTTAATGTTTACATTCTTCCATGATTCTGCCACAAACAAGCACTAAGCATCACTGTCTGTTCATGGAGAAAGAATTCACTTTGTCCTCCTGTGACAGCATTCAAGTTGATGATGATGAGATCATGGTTGATAATGGTGAATTTCAAATGGGATGCTTAAGATGGGTTTTGTAATAATACTTAGTCATTCTCTCAGTAAATACCACAATAAGACACAACTAACTTGCAGTACCACAGTATGTGACTTGCAGTACCACAGTATTTAACTTGCAGTACCACAATATGTACCTTGCAGTACCACAGTATGTACCTTGCAGTACCACAGTATGTGACTTGCAGTACCACAGTATGTAACTTACAGTACCACAGTATGTACCTTGCAGTACCACAGTATGTACCTTGCAGTACCACAGTATGTACCTTGCAGTACCACAGTATGTACCTTGTGGTACTACAGTATGTAACTTACAGTACCACAGTATGTACCTTGCAGTACCACAGTATGTGACTTGCAGTACCACAGTATGTAACTTACAGTACCACAGTATGTACCTTGCAGTACCATATTATGTGACATGCAGTACCACAGTATGTACCTTGCAGTATCATAGTATATAACTTGCTGTACCACAGTATGTGATTTGCAGTACCACAGTATTTAACTTACAGTACCACAGTATGTACCTTGCAGTATCATAGTATATAACTTGCAGTACCACAGTATATAATTTACAGTACCACAGTATGTACCTTGGAGTACCACAGTATGTACCTTGCAGTACCACAGTATGTACATTGCAGTACCACAGTATGTACCTTGCAGTACCACAGTATGTACCTTGCAGTACTACAGTATGTACCTTGCAGTACCACTGTATGTACCTTGCAGTACCACAGTATGTAATTTGCAGTACCACAGTATGTAACTTGATGTACCACAGTATATAACTTGCAGTACCACAGTGTATAAGTTGAGATTGGGGTGGGGAAGCCTTGCTAACTTTAATCGCTTGTGTGGTGGGTAGAGTGATGATGATGATGATGGCTAGTCATATTATACTACAGCAGATGACAGCTTATATGTAATTTTTCAGGCACCCCACTGAACATTACTGGCGACAGTGATTGTCCCGAAAACAGTAAAGCTGCTGTTGAGGTCAGTTAAGTATTGCAGTGATTGTTGTTCTTTCTCTTTGACCACCCTTGTCACACACGTCTTTTACTAGACAACTGCATCTTTTTCCTTTTTTTTTTGTTGTTATTGTTGTTGTTCTTGTTCCTGTTTCTTTTAAATTTTTTTGTTTCTTTTTTTATTTTTTCCCCGTTGTTGTTTATAGCCTTATCCTTTTATTTTTTTTTTTTACCTAACCTGACATCTACCATTGACCACCTACAAATGATAATATCTCTCTACCTCTTAAACCATGTGCTTTCCTTCATTTCTTCCAATCCATTATTAGATTACTCTGTTTCTCACTAACAATTAATTTATTCATTAATTTCCATTATTATTACGAATATTCTCCCTTTTTGAGCATTGTCTGGTAACCCTGTTCAGTTTAGTTCAAACTTCTGGAGTTCATTCTTTGAGCTCTTCAATGTAGCATGTTTTCCCCAACATAGAGAGATTAGGACCTGGGGAAGATCAGTGTACAGATTAGAGTATGTTGCAGTTAACAGAGTTAGAGTATTTCTTTCCTTTTTTCTCCTTGTTGCCATCATCAGACTGTGGCCATGCTGGGGCACCACCTTGAAGAACTTTTAGTTGACTGAATTGACCCTGGTCCTTTTTTTTTTGTTAATCCTGGCAGTTATTCTATTGGTCTCTTGTTGAATCACTAGGTTATGGGGACATAAATATGCCAACACACACACATATCATCATCAAGTGTTGGGCCTCACAGATGAGAATTCTTTTCAAGCGTTGGGTCTCAAGGAAGTGAGTTCCTTCTGAGTGTTGGACCTCATGGAGGCAATGACCGAGACCTTTGGCATTATGTCATGCATGTGAAGACCCATCAAGCCGAGCAAAATCGCAGTTGTGGCAGATACCGGTGTTACACATGTGGCATCTGTGCTGGTGACATGTAAAAGCACCCATTACACTCTTGGAGCGGTTTACATTTGAAAGGGTATCCAGCCATAGAAAGCCATGCCAAATTAGACTGAAGTCTGGTGCAGCCTTCCAGCTTACCAGCCCTGGACAAGCAGTCCAACCTATGCTAGCATGGACAACGGACATTAAATGATGACGATGATGGCTATAGTAGAACATGTCATCAGTTCACCATCATCAATTCGGTTTTTTCGGGGGGAATGGTTTCCAATATAATAGTTTTTAACTATTAATAGTGAAATAATACGTAGATATTTTCTCGGTAAACTTTCCTCGCAGTGAACTTTCTTCAGAACGGTGACCTGATGGCAGTGAACTCACTTGTAATCATAGTAGAAGACACATATCCTAGGTGCCACACAGTGGGACTGAGTTCAGAACCATGTGGTTGGGAAGCAAATTTCTTACCACACCCACACCTATGAATATCAGAAAGAAAAGAAGAGAATCAGGTCAGATATGATGGTTTGAAGTGGAAGACAAAAGCACTGGTCATTGAAAATGGTGAGCGTTGTATCTATTGTTGTTGGAGCCTTGGACGCTGTATGTATGAAGCTCTCAAACTGGATTGGGAAGATATAACATTTACAGGAAATAGCATTTTTAGGAACTGCACAAATCCTCCGCTAGAGAAATATCTTGAAATCTGAATGGCAGGCATTACCTTATTCCACTAAGGTTGAGGACAACTGACACAGTAAAGGTGTTGTGTTAAACAGCAACAATAATAATAGTAATAATAATGATAATGATAATAATAATAATAATAATAATAATAATAATAGCAGCACATGACCAGCAATTTTGTGGGGAGGCACAAGTCAATTATATCAACTCTCATGCTCAAATAGTTCTTTCAATCCCCAAAAAGGGAAAAGCAAAGTTGACTTTGGTGAAATTTGACCTCAGAATGTAGGAGCAAAAGAACTGCCCCTAAACATTTTATCTAGTAAGGTAACGATTCTGAAGCTCACTACCTTAATAATAATTCTTTCCAGTTTTAGTTAAAGGTCAATAATTTTGAGGGGAGGGGTCTAATCAAGTACATCAATCCTACTACTTGACTAGTTCTTTATTTTATTGACTCCAAAAGGATGGAAGACAAAGTCAGCCTCAGTGTAAAGATGTCACTAAGCATTTTGTCCAACATGTTCCCCATCCTAGCTGTTTACCTTAACCCTTAATAATAATAATTATCATTATTATTATTATTTCTACTCTAGGCACAAGGCCTTGAAAATTTTGGGAGAAGCGGGATAGTCAATTATATTGATCTCAGTGCATAACTGGTACTTATTTCATCGACTCCCTGAAAGGATGAAAGACAAAGTTGACCACAGCGGAATTTGAACTCAGAATGTAGCGGCAGACAAAATACTGCTTAGCATTTCACCTGGCATGCTAACAATTCTGCCAGCTTGCTGCTTTAATAATAATATTAATCTTGACAAAAAATCCTTGTGAGTGTATTTGGTAAAGAGAAACAAGGAAACCCATCATGTATGTGTGTTTGTATCTCCTTTTCTTGATGTCACATGATAGATGTCAATGGGTGTCATTGTCATACAGGCAGTGTCACTGATTTCCAATCTTCCTTGAAAACATGTCTGGCCATGGGAATGATGAAATATTATCTTGCTTGGAAGGCAATATGCAGAAGGGCATCTGGCTGTGAAATAGAAATAAAAATGCCTCGATGAATTCGAGACATGGGGACATGACAAGGATGATAATGATGAAGATGATGGTAGCACTGACGAAAGATTATAAAACAAAGGGGATTGATTGTGTGGGGGCATGTAGGGGTTGATTCATGTTGGATAAGAAATGTAAGGGCTTGTCATATCTCTTTTACTCTTTTGTTTCAGTCATTTGACTGTGGCCATGCTGGAGCACCGCCTTTAGTCGAGCAACTCGACCCCGGGACTTATTCTTTTTGTAAGTCCAGTACTTATTCTATCGGTCTCTTTTTGCCGAACCGCTAAGTGACGGGGACGTAAACACACCAGCATCGGTTGTCAAGCAATGCTAGGGGAACAAACACAGACACATACATATATATATATATATATATACATATATACGACAGTCTTCTTTCAGTTTCCGTCTACCAAATCCACTCACAAGGCATTGGTCGGCCCGGGGCTATAGCAGAAGACACTTGCCCAAGATGCCACGCAGTGGGACTGAACCCGGAACCACTTGGTTGGTTAGCAAGCTACTTACCACACAGCCACTCCTGCGCCTATATATATATATATATATATATATATATATATATATATATATACACACACACACGCACACACATGATGGGCTTCTTTCAGTTTCTACCTACCAAATTAACTCACAAGGCTTTGGTTGACCCAAGACTGGTGTAGAAGACATTGCCCAAGGTGCCATCTAGTGTCGACTTCAGAATGTAAGGGCAAAAGAACTGCCCCTAGGCATTTTATGTGCAGACACACACAAGGGGCTTCTTTTACGTTCCTTCTACCAAATTGACTCACAAGGCTTAGATCAGCCTATGGTTATAGTAGAAGACACTTGTCCAAAGTACCATGCAGTGGGACTGAACCTGGAACCATGCCAATAGCCATGCATGCTTCTATTTTATCAATCGCAGCTGGTCAAATCACTCCGCTCACTTTTCAATTGCCAAAGAGAAAGCCACCACCAAATGGCTTTGGAGGAGGCAAGTATAGCCAAGGCTCGTTGCTGGTCAGATGCAAGTTGGAACTTGATTGGTTGAAAATGAGTCAGCTAGGCAAAGGGCTGGGGATGCCTGATGTTGAAAGACTTGGAATCCTTCACAAAACCCACAGGAACGTCACTGGTGATGCTGCTTCCCAATGCATCTCTGAGATGTAGCTTGGAACAAAGAAACCTACATATAAGCCAGTAGAGCATTTTAAAATATAATAACTGGAAATAGTCTAGTGACTTTTGGACCACCCTTTGTGTGTGTGTGTGTGTGTATATATCATCATCATCATCATCATCATCATCATCGTTTAACGTCCGCTTTCCATGCTAGCATGGGTTGGACGGTTCAACTGGGGTCTGGCAAGCCCGAAGGCTGCACCAGGCCAGTCAGATCTGGCAGTGTTTCTACAGCTGGATATATATATATATATATGTGTGTGTGTGTATATATATATATGTATACATATATGTATGTATGTATATATATATATATACATACATACATACGGAGGAAAGGTAGCTGAGTTCCTTTCGAGCGTTGGGCCTCAGAGAGGCAAAGTGGCTGAGTTCATTTTGAGTTTTGGGCCTCACGGAAGCAATGACTACTAAGACCTTTGGCATTGTGTCGTGCTTGAGAAGACTTATCAAGCTGAGCAAAATCACAGTCGTGGCAGATACCAGTGCCATGCAAATGGCACCTGTGGTGGTGGCATGTAAAAGCACTCATTGCACTCCCAGAGTGTTTGGTGTTAGCCCTGGACAAGCAGTCCAACCTATGCTAGAAAACCATGGCAACTCAGAATGGAGTTTGATGCAGCCTTCAAGCATGCCAGCCCATTCAAACTGTCCAACCCATGCCAGCATAGACAATGGGCATTAAATGATAATGATGATGTATATATATATATATTTATATATAGAGATATATAAATTTGAATCTACCAGACTCCTCATCACCACTGTTTTTATCTCTTACCTGCTCTACCTTGATGTAAAGGGGTTGGTGTTAGGAAGGACATCCAGCTGTAGATATCTTGCCAAAACAGATTATTGGAACTTGGTGCAGTTCTCTGGCTTGCCGGCTCCTGTCAAACTGTCTAAGCCATACCAGCATGAAAAGCAAATATTAAATGATGATAATTAACTGATCAAGAATTTCCCATGGTTCATTTTTATTGGAGCGTTTTAGAAATTATTGCAAGGATTTTTAGAACAGACACTGTCATTGCTTAAGCCTGCCCTGAGTCAGTGTTACCATTTTGTTTTCACTATCCATTTGTTGTGCTTCTGCCTTCCCGTCAAACACATACACACAAACACACACAAATTAATGATTTGAAGGGCTGTGTTACTATGGTAATGGCTCTTATAACTCATTAAGAATAGAAGCATTAGTCTTGATTTGATAGTTGTACACGGTGTTGGGGGTAAGCCAGTTCGACCAGTACTGTTGCTCTCAAAGCTATATGGTCATTAGTACCTCAAGTTTGAGGATTCCTGGGCTGGTTACCTGGTTTCCATGGCATATAAGCGACCACAGTCACAATTTTTCTTCACATGAACGAGATGCCTGCCTGTCTGGATGGATGGACTGGAACCACATGAAATGAAGAGTTTTGCTCAAGCGCACAATGCACTACCCTATCCAAGAATTGAAGCCACAATTTTGCAATCATGCGTGTATCATCCTAACCACTGTCATGTGCCTTCACTTGAAGCTATAAATTCTCGAAAACTTGAGTTAAGCATTGCAAGCTAATGAAACACTCAGCATTTTAAAGTGCTCCCACTGACTTCAGAAATATATTGATCCTTTTTTCCCTTTTGATTCCTGCCCTTCTGGCTAGTTTTGGAGTATTTTATTGAATCAAATATCTTTGTGTGTTTACTCGTGTTTCTTCTCATGTATATATAAAACAGCATTTAACCCTTCTTGTTACCATATTTCTGTTAGAATACATCGTCTTTGTTTCAAGTAGTTTTTAAAATAATGAATTTAGTAAAATAACTGTCATTATTAAGCTGGTGTTTGGGAAATAAAATTTTGATGGAAAATGTGTCGTCTGCCAGCCTCATCTGGCACCTGTGTCAGTGGCACATAAAATCACCCACTACACTCTTGGAGTGGTTGGCGTTAGGAAGGGCATCCAGCTGTAGAAACACTGCCAGATCTGACTGGCCTGGTGTAGCCTTCGGGCTTGCCAGACCCCAGTTGAACCGTCCAACCCATGCTAGCATGGAAAGCGGACGTTAAACGATGATGATGATGATGATGAATGTACACACACACATCCAGCCATAAAAAGAAACCAACTGCAACTGCTTACATGACAATACAGTGAAAGATGGTCCATCGAGGTCTCTCTCTCTCTCGACCTGCTACAAACAATATTTAAACCTTGAAATCACATCTTACTATCTAACAGAGGATGTAGTGGAAGAGATCACTTTACAGAGTGTAGTGGGTGCTCCATATGTGGCACTATAAATTATAATTTATACGAATATATTCAGTCAGATCGGAGTGGTTGTCATTAGGAAGGGCATCCAGTTGTAGAAACATTGCCAGATCAAACTGGGCCTGGTGCAGCCTTCTGGCTTCCCAGACCCCAGTTGAACCGTCTAACCCGTGCTAGCATGGAAAGCAGACGCTAAGAGATGATGATGATATCAATTGAGGACCACATTTTGAGTCTGAAAGTAGTGTGAGTGTGTGTGTGTGTGTGAACATGTGCTGTATGACTAAACGATTAAGAAGTTTGCTTCACATCCATGTCTGTGGCTGAGGTCCCATGGTATTTTCTATAGCCTTCCATATCCCTGTGGGTGAAATTCAGGAGAGGGAAAACTGTGTAGAAGCCCATCAGGTGGATTGCATCTATAATTCAAATGAAACAGCTTTGTCACACTGTGTCACACTGATTCTGGCTGAGAATTCTCTTAAAGGCACACGTGTCTCTGGAATACTCAACTACTTTCATCATCATCATGATCACCATCATTTAGTGTCAGCTGTCCATGCTGGCATGGATTGGACAGTCTGATTTGAATGGCCTTCTTTTATGCCAACTGCTCCGAGAGTGTAATAGTTGCTTTTACCCATTACTCTTTGAGTGGTTGGCATTAGGAAGGGTATCCAGCCATAGACATATTAAGGATAATCTAGTAGATCAAACTGAAGAATTTTCTCACACACACACACACACACACACACACCACACACACACACCATCATTGTTTCAATATCCTCTTTTTCAAGCTTGCATAGGTCAGATGCAGTTCACTGAAGCTGATTTTCTATGACTGGATGCCTTTCCTGTCACCAACCCTTACCTGTTTACAAGCAAGACAGGTTTTTGCAGAATATTTGAAATGAATGACATCTATTTACAACAATCATGCTATGTCAAGACAAGGAAACATACACACACACACACACAATGGGCTTCTTTCGGTTTCTGTTTACCAAATTCACTTTGTTTGGCATTAGAACTACAGTAAAAAACACTTGCTAAAGGTGCCATGCAATGGAAATGAACCTGAAACCATGCACTTGGGAAGTAAACTTCTTAACAACACAGACATACCTAGACCTCGTTTGTCCATACATCATCCTGTGATACACCTGGACACATCATCAGTTACATTTCTTGGGGTCATTATGTGTTTTGGGTCTTTTAACATCAGATCCCCTCCTTCACTCAGCTGATGCGGCCAGGGTTGATCAAGCTCTGGCTTGTTAGCACTGCTCCTTCCTGGGCTCACAGCTCTTGATCCACAAGCACTTTGTGGCAACTTCTGCTGATTGCCTTCTGCCCCCCAGGCCCCTATAATGCCCAGTATGTTGTAAGTTTTGTGGAGGGACTGACTTGCAAACCTTCTGCATCCCACTTTGATGGGACCATACCTTGCTTGATACCCATTTCTTTGCTTAACGCCACTGGCTCAACATATATCTTGTATCTTGTCATTAGACTGTGGCCATGCTGGGGCACCATCTTGAATCTTTTAGTCGGACTAATCAACACCATTGTTTTTTTTTTTTAAGCCTGGCACTTTTTTTTAAGATTGCTAAGTTACAGGGAATTTAAACTCATCGACACTAGTTGTCAAGTGGTGGTTGGGGACAAACACACACACATAAATGTACGTAGATATATCTACCAGATCTACTGACAAGGATTTATTTGGCCTGAGGCTATAGTAGAAGACATTTGACTAAGGTGCCGCACAGTAGGACTGAACCCAAAACCATGTGGCTGGGAGCAAACTTCTTCCCACACAGCCACTCCTGCACACACACACACACACATATATATATATATATATATATATGTGTGTGTGTGTGGAGGCGCAATGGCCCAGTGGTTAGGGCAGCGGACTCGCGGTTTCGATTCCCAGACTGGGCATTGCGAGTGTTTATTGAGTGAAAACACCTAAAAGCTTCACGACGCTCCAGCAGGGGGTGGTGATCCCTGCTGTACTCTTTCACCACTCTTTCTTCTGTTGGTCTGCTCGCTTAACCAGTGGGGTGGCGTCATTCAAAGGCTAAAACAATGCGAACGCATTGTGACCAGCGATGTGTAACAACATCTGATGGTCTGGTCGGTCATGTGATATATATATATATATATATACATACATACATACCGGAGTAAGCACATAAATGTGAGACAAGGTGGAAAAAAAGAGTACTCAAATACCAGAGGTAGAGTAATATGCTTTATTTAAAAGCAGCAGAAATATAACAAAAGCTGTTACTCAGAGTTTCACGTTCCCATTCGTCAGACAGTTTTTGAGTAACAGCTTTTGCTATATTTCTGCTGCTTTTAAATAAAGTATGGCGTTAGGAAGGGCATCCAGCTGTAGAAACACTGCCAGATCAGACTGGGCCTGGTGCAGCTTTCTGGCTTCCCAGACCCCAGTTGAACCGTCCAACCCATACCAGCATGGGAAGCGGACGTTAAACGATGATGATGATATATATATATATATATATATATGAGAGAGAGAGAGTTGGAATTTACAGAAGACGAAGACAGGTGTATGAACAACAAGCAAGTGTATTAGTTTGACGCTCGGGAAGGTGGGAAAGTCTTTTACATTTTGTGCCTATGCTCTTCAGCGGAAAGGAACACATGGAAATAAACAGAGAGAGAATAAAAAAAACTTTAGGGGCTAGTGGTCAATCATAGCGGCTGCATATATATATATATATATATATATATATATATATATATACACACATATATGTGTGTGTGTGTGTGTTAAGAAGAGATATCTAAATTACTAATATTATATAAAAATTGCTAGCATTTCACCATCTTATTGGTTCCTCATTGTTTATTAATATCAATCCAGATATTTCCCCAAACTACTTTGTAATTAATAAAACTGGTATCTAACTAACAATGTTAACATTCCTACTACTACTAACACATGCTTAACCCTTTTTCCTGTCCAAAGCCTTTTTTATAAGTCTGCTCTAATTCACCATGCTTGCTTTTAAGTTAGTCCTTAATATATGTCCCGTGTACCACACATGATACATAGGACAGGCAAATGGTTAGACTCCAAGCGTAGCCTGAACATCCCAAGAGGCAGCCCTGAATCTTAGCTTTTTTTTTTTCATTACTTTCTTTTTTTTTTGTTTTTTGTATCCTTCCTTTTGCTTTCATATCTTATGTCTTTGTTCTTTCATTAACACGTAATGCATTTATGTCATCCCTACCTTCCTGCTTTTACCGTATTGTATTCCATTTTTATTTCTGTTTGTTTGCATGTCCTGTCATGTCTGTGTGTCCTGTGTCTAGCTAGATGTGTGTCATTTGTCCAGCCCCCTTGTTCCCACCCCGTTCCAACTTTCATCAGCTGTTGCTGCTGCTCATTTTGATTCTTATATGTTGAAGAAGGGTGTCAACAGAAAGAATATCTACACTGTGACACTTAACGCCCTCATTCCCCTTGTTAGTTAGTTTTAATGTATTATATACACTGTATACTGTTGTTTTATATATATATATATATATATATATATATATATATATATATATTGTACACTGTTGTGTTATTAGACTGTACACTGTTAATTGTAAGGTATTATGTACACTATTTTCTGTAAGGTATTATATATATATATACTGTAATTGATATTTGATTAGAAACTATTTTATATACTGTATGTTGTTAGTTGTAAAGTATTATATACACTGTACACTGCTGTAAGATATTATGTACCCTGCTTGTAAGCTATTCTATACACTGTACACAATTAGTTGTAACATATTTGCTTTACTCTACTAGCTGTAAGCTATTATATACAATATTACTTGTAGGATATTATATACACTCTTAATTGTAAGGTATTAAATACACTCTTAATTGTAAGGTATTATATATAGACACTGTTTTACTATTGGTAAGATGTTATATTGACTTATGCCAGTTTTATTGTTGGTGAGTTTTGTCGGGATGTAACCTCAACTGTTTGTGTATAGGTCAGTGGTGGAGTGTCTGAGTGACATTACAGTAAAGGCTGTCAATTATTTGTGTATGTGCTAGGGCAGTGTGAAGAAATCACTGGGTTTTTTTCTTTACTTTTTTTTGTCATGTTTTACTTGTAACAAAACAAGGAAACCTAATGAGAGATGAAGAAACTTCCATTTGTTACTAAAAAAACAACTTTTCTTTGACAATGTGATATCTTCCATATCTTTATTTGAAAAATTCATTTCAATATTGAGTTACAGTTTTATCTTTGTTCTTTTGTAATCTAGATTTAGGATGCACATAAAAATTACCTGTGCTGGTGACACATAAAAATTACCTGTGCTGGTGACACGTAAATATTGCCTGTGCTGGAGACATAAAAATTACCTGTGCTGGTGACACATAAAAATTACCTGTGCGGGTGACACATAAAAATTACCTGTGCGGGTGACACATAAAAATTACCTGTGCGGGTGACATATAACCCCTGCACTGGCACCACATAAAAAACACCTGTGATCGTGCCACATAAACAGCACCTATACAGGTGTTAGGAAGAGTGTCCAGCCATAGAAACCATGCCAAAACAGACAATTGGATCCTTATGAAGCTCTCTGGCTTGCCAATGGTTGAACCGTTCAACCCATACCAGCATGGAAAACAAACATTAAATGATGATGATGATGACAGTTGTTTTAGTGCCTGATTGAAATACCGTTATAGTATCATCCTGATGCAAGCTCTGGATATTATTGTCTCGAGCCCTAAGACTCAAAGGGTTCAGTTAGCTGGTTTCCATGGCAAATAATTGACCATGATTACAACATCCCACCAGAACTGGACGCCAATCCGTCACAATGTCACCCAGTTACAGCTGAGTGGACAGGAGCAACGTGAAATGACAAGCTTCTGGCCATAGAAAATCTGCCTCAATAAATTCTAACTCATGGCAGCATGGAAAAAAAATTGAATTTTAAACAGTGGTAATGTCAATATAATGTGTGGGTATATATATATATATATATATATATATATGTGTATATACAAGTTGTAGCTTTTGACACAATCTGGTGTATGTGTGTGTATACATACATGTATATTTGCAGCTTTATTAATAAAGTATATGTATATATATATATGTGTGTGTTTGTATGTCTGTGTTTCTCCCCCCCCCCAGCATCACTTGACAACTGATGCTGGTGTGTTTATGTACCTGTAACTTAGCAGTTCGGCAAAAGAGACCGATAGAATAAGTCCTGGGGTTGATTTTCTTGACTAAAGGTGGTGCTCCAGCATGGCCGCACTGAAATTACTGAAACATGTAAAAGAGCACTAAAGTCCAGGACACCAATAAGTGTTGGTTTATTTCCAATAACCAGCGTTTAATTGTTGTAGTAGTAGTATTTTTGTTGCTATTTACCTCATTTTGATCAGTTTTGATTGAAAAATGTCTCTTAATTTCTGATTAGTACTTATTTACATTAGTATTGGCACAAAGCCACCTACATCTCCAATTATTTGAAGGGTCTTGTGGGTTGCCTGGTAACCTCACTGGTGCTGGTGCCATGTGGAAAGTAACTAGTTTGCTCTGTGTGGTGTTAGGCATTAAGTGTATCTAGCCGTTGAAATCATACAAAAGTAGACAGTAGACCCTGGAGTAGTCCTCTGGTTTGTTGGCTCCTGTTGAACTGTCCAATCCATGCCATCATGGAGAACCAACTTTAAATGATGATGATGAAGGTGACAAAGTGTCAGAATTGTGAGAGAGAGAGCTGGAAAAAATACTTCCAAGTTATTACATTCTGAGTTCAAGTTCAACTTTGCCTTTCCATTCTTTCAGACTTGATAAAACAGGCACCAGTTGAATACAAGGAGATTGATTTAAATAACTTTCCACTCCTTTCAGATACGCTTATTAAGATATTATTATTAACGATAAGGTAATGAGCTGGCAGAACCGTTAGCACGCTGGACAAAATGCTTAACGGTATTTTGTCTGCTGCTACGTTCTGAGTTCAAATTCCGCCAAGATTGACTTTGCCTTTCATCCTTTCGGGGTCGATTAAGTAAGTACCAGTTACGCACTGGGGTCGATATAATCGACTTAATCCATTTGTCTGTCCTTGTTTGGACCCTCCCCCCCTAGCCATTTGATGTTTAAAAAAATCTTATTTTTATAATTAAATATTAGGAACTGTCTCAAAAATTAAAATATTTTGTGTATTGTAGACATATAACCAGTTTATTGCAGATAAATTTTAACAAAATCTTGTATGGGCTCTCAAGGACCACATGGACCCCCAAGGTCCGCATGGAGCCCCAAGCACCACATGGACTCCCAAGGGCCGCATGGACCCCCAAGGGCCACTGGACCCCCTAGGGCCACATGGACTCCCAAGGGCCATAGTTCCCCAGTTGAAAACCACTGGCCTACATGCTTTAGGTTACTGAGTCTTTTAAAGTGGTTGGCAGGGCATCTATCCATCTAAACCAATCCAAATAATGCAAAAAAAAAAAAAAAAAACCCAGTCTTTAGGAGTTGCAGCTTCCAATGAGGAATGACACAGGCTGAAATGATCCGTCTAACCCATGCCAGCATGGAAAACAGACATAAAATGATAGATGATGATGATTTTTCATTGTGCCATTCAAGTGTTTTGTGTGTGTAACAGCTACATCTCAGATATGTGAGCAGTATTCCATGAACTGCCCTCGTGGTTTTGTAGGTAGTCAGTAACTGTATAGGGATCAAGAATTACCTAGTTATGGAAAGGAGAGGCGGCCTTGCCTTTGGCATGTAATTTTGGCAATATTGTAGAATCTTTAAGGCGACGAGCTGGCAGAATCGTTAGCGCGAAGGGTTAACAAGGATGAAGTATTCTAAGATAGTTTTACTTGCTTCAGTCATTAGACTGTGGCCATACTGGGGCACCCACCTAATTTTAGTTGAACGAATCGACTCTAGTACTTCTTTTTTTCTAAAGCCTGATACTTATTTGATAATCTCTTTTGCCGAACCACTAAATTATGGAGAGGTTTGCACATCAACACCGATTGTCAAGCAGTGGGTGGGGGACAGACGCATACACATACGATGGGCTTCTTTCAGTTTCTGTTTGGATCATACAGAATTCAATACGGCAGATTTGCTTCCTAGCAAGATAATATTTCCCTGTTGCTGGACATGTCAATGCACAAAATTTGAAATGAGGGACACTTCTTGAATGATGGCAACACTTGCTTACAGCTTTCAGATAATGCCAAGATGAAGAAATATAGGTACAAAGATCGTTTCAATAAATAAAAGACTAAGACCAAGTTATTGTACCACCCTTCACAGGTTGTTCAATGCTTCCATTATATTTTGGGAAAGCTTTTTTTATTAAATATAAAATAGAAAACACACCAGAATGGTCTGGTAATAACACTTTCTACAAACACCTATATGACTTTCTCTCTTGTATTTGATAAAGAGAAGCTTTCCCGAAATATAACAGAGGCATTAAACAACTTCTGTAGAGTAATACACTATCTTGTTGATTTTATTTATTGTCATCACCTTGTATATTTTGCTGTATTTCTCACCTGAATTGTTTAAATTTCTTCTTAAAAATATATTTATTTCTTTATTGCCCACAGGGGGCTAAACATAGAGGAGACAAACAAGGACTGACAAAGGGAGTAGGTGGATTACATCAATCCCAGTGAGTAACTGGTACTTATTTAATCGACCCTGAAAGGATGAAAGGTAAAGTCGATCTTGGTGGAATTTGAACTCGGAACATAACAGCAGATGAAATACCGCTAAGCATTTCACCCGGTGTGCTAATGCTTCTGCCAGCTCACCACTCTAAAAAATATTTTGAGTATGTGTGTGTGTTTACATGTAGGCACTGTGAAAGTTGAGAACTGTAAGCAATTCCTTACTTGAAAAACAGGAAGGACATCTCTCTGTAAAACAATACTTCAGTAAGATATCCTTCTAACCCATGCTAGCATACAAAAATGGATGTAAAATGAACAAAGATCAGCAATTGCCTGCAGCAATCTCTAATTTTGACATCACTGATTTTGTCTCAAAGGGAAGGTTGGGTCCACTGGGTGTCGGCACTAGTGTAGTTGTAGGATTTGAACTGAGAAAAATGTAAAAGAGCTGGAACAAACACTGCCAGGCATTTTTATCCAATACTCTAACCATTTCCCAATTCCTTAGTCTGATCTGAGAGTTTATTTTATCATCCCTGGATAGATGGATGGGAAGCAGTCAACCTGCACAAGAACTGAATTAAAAACATAACAAGCTGGAACACACCAAAGCATTTCATTGGTCTCTCTAAGAATTCTACCAACCAACTGCTCTTAGAGATTGAACAGATACAAACTCTTGATTCTGTTTATTCATTTCTTGGAGCTCTTCTTTCTACCTCAGTTTACCTCACTGTCAAAAATAGACACTAAATTTTCATTTGACCTGTATTGTACCCAGGTGATGACCCCCCCCCCCACACACACCTATCTTTCATTTAATAGTTATAACAATGAGTTGGTACTGCAGTAACAAGACAAGCTCACGAATTTCATCATCATCATGATTCAATGTCACCTTTTCTATGCTTGCATGGATCAGATAGAAAGTTATTAAGGCAGATTTTCAACATCTGGATATCTTTTCTGATGCCAACCTTCACCTGTTTCCAAATAAGGTAATATTTCCCCATCATCAGACATGTCTCGGAAGGACACCACTTGCACAACAGGGACACTTGTTTATGACCATCTTGTGATCTCCAATAACAGGAGACAGTAGTATGTATACACAAACAGACATACAAATGTATCTATAGATACCACCATCATTTAACGTTCCTTTTCCCATGCTGGCATGGGTTAGACGGTTTGACAGGAGTGAGGTAGCAGGCCTGAAAGCTACACCAGGCTCCAGTAGTCTGCTTTGGCATAGTTTCTGTGGCTAAATGCCTTTCCTAATGCCAACCACTTTACAGAGAGTACTGGGTGTTTTCTATGTGGCACTAGCACAGTAGACCTGTCAAGCCGAGTGAGACTGTAGTTGTGGCTGATGCTGGTGTTAGGTCAGTGGCACATAAAAAGCACTGTTTGAGCTCATGGAGGCAGTGACAGGTGAACAAGACCCTTGGCAATTTACTGTAATTGTGTTGACCTATCAAGCCAAGTGAGGCTGTAGTTGTGGCTGATGGGGTTATCAGGTCTATGGCACCTGTGCCAGTGGCACGTAAAAAGCACTGTTCAAGCAATGGGCCTCATGGAGGCAGTGACAGGTGACCAAGACCCTTGGCACTATACTGTGCTTGTGTAGACATATTAAACCAAGTGAGACCATAGTTGTGGCCAATGCCGGTGTTGGGTCAATAGCACCTGTGCCTGTGACACGTAAAAAGCAGCCACTACACTCTGAGTATTTGGCATTAGGAAGGGTATCCAGCCATAGAAACCTTGCCAAATCAAATTGGAACATGGTGCAGTCTCTCAGCTTACCAGTCCAACCCATGCCAGCATGGAAAGCAGACATTAAATGATGATGAGGATTTTATATACATACATAATATACATGTAGATGGGAACTAAAAGAAGTGACGGGATTCTCTCAGTTTCCATCTCCCAAATCCACTCACAAAGCTTTGGTTCATTTTGTTGGCCCAGGGCTTATAGTAGACGTTTTCCCATGGCGCCATGCAGTAGGGACTGAACCCAAAAAAAGTCAGGTAATTCATTAGCATGTCAAAGGAAAGTTGGAGTTGGGGGTAGAGGTGAACGTTACGAGTGGATGTGTAGTTAATGGGAAATATCAATATGGGTGGGTGGGTAAGGTGAGGTGCCTCAGGAAGGAGAATTGATGAGAAAGTAGCAGTGATGTACAGTGACAGAGATGAAGTAAGAGGTACATAAGGGTGGCTGTTGTGACAGATATAGGTAGATGAAGACAATATTTGGTGGGTCTAAGACATAGCTCAGAAATAAGAGGGAGATAGCTGATAATACGAGTGAGGAATGAATGTTAAAACGTGTCTGATAATGAGTTCTCATCATACTGAGATTAAATGCTGATGTGATTAATTATTAACAATAATTTGCTTCACAATAGGTAAGCCAAGAACAATTTTTCTGAAAGCTAGATTGTGTGTAAAACTAAACTTCCATTGATGTCTGTTCAAATTTTCTTGTATAAATTAATAATTAAATGCTATTGATACCAACGCTTGTGGGATTTCCTCTAGTTCTTTGTTCCTCCTCAAGCCATGCCTGGCTCATAAGGGCCGGTTTCTTTGGCATATAGTTCCCCACCTGAACGGGACGCCGGTCCATCGCAGGTGAGCTGCAAGATGCAGGAGGAAAAAGTGAGAGAAAGTTGTGGCGAAAGAGTCAGCAGAAGTTTCACCATTAGCTTCTGCCGGAGCCACGTGGGGCTTAGGTGTTTCGCTCATAAACACACACATCGCCCGGTCTGGGATTCGAACCCATGATCCCTCGACCGCGAGTCCGCTGCTCTAATCACTAGGCCATGTGCCTCCACAGTTCTTTGTTATAATACATCCCATTTTAAAATGAACTTTTTTAGCATTTAAACCAGCCATTTCGGGCCCAAATATTTTTTTAAGCAGTCACATCATCAAAATCTGATTAACTGAAAACAATATGGATAAATAAAGCATTTCCATTTGACAGAATAATCTGAAGAATCTTCATGATATGAAACTATCTTCCACTTGTTTCAGTCATCAGACTGCAGTCATGCTGGGGCACCTTTAAAAATTTTTAGTTAATGGAATCAACCCCAGTCCTTAATTTTTTTTCACTTAAGCTTGCCACTTATTCTATCGATCTCTTTTGCCAAACTGCTAAGTTACAGAAGTGTAAACACCAACACTGGTTGCTAAGTGGTAGTGGTAGTGGTGGTGAACACACACACACACACACACACACACACTTGTATACTAATCCCTCAACTATCGCAGGTGTTACATTCCAAATCCCCCCCCCCTGTGATTGTTGAAAATCCATGAAATAGTACTGTACAGTATATATTTTTTAATTATTTTTATAATTTGTATATATTTATTTTATTATAAATGCAAAACAACACCACAGAGGAATCAATGTAAGCTTAAATAATAAACCGCGATATGACAAGAGATTACTGTGTATATATATATATATATATGTGTGTGTGTGTGTATATATGTATGTGTATATATATGTGTGTGTGTGTGTATATATGTATGTGTATATATATGTGTGTGTGTGTGTATATATGTATGTGTATATATGTGTGTGTGTGTGTATATGTGTGTGTGTATATGTGAGTGTGTGTGTGTATATATATATGTGTGTGTGTGTGTGTATATATGTATGTGTATATATGTGTGTGTATATATGTATGTGTATATATGTGTGTGTGGTGTGTATATATGTATGTGTATATATATATATAATGGGCTTCTTTCAGTTTCAATCTATCAAATCCATTCACAAGGCTTTGGTCGCAGCTATAGCAAAAGACACTTACCCCAAGTGCCCCGCAGCGGGACTGAACCAGGAACCGTGTGATTGGGAATTGGACTTCTTACCATTAAGCCCCTATCTCCACCCCACTCAAACTTGTGATTATTTTCAAAATTATTTAAAACACAGGTAAAGTATGATGAGAAAAGGGTGAAATACTCAAGAACTGAAATTGTAAAATGTTATATCTGAAGGTGCAAGCACAATTGTGTGGTTCAGAAGTTTGCTTCACGACTGCAGTGTTTTAGGTTCAATTCCACCGTGCAGCACCTTGGTCAAGTGTCTTCCATTTTAACCCCAAGTTGACCAAAGCCTTGTGGGTAGATTTGGTAGAATGAAACCCGAAAGAAACCCATCAAATATGTATGCTTGTATTTGTGTCTTCCCTTGTCTTGGTATTATGCAATGGTTGTAAGTGAGCCTCATTGTTATACATGTGGGGTTGTTAGTTTCCAGTCTTCTGTTGAAAACATGTCTGCTCATGGGGAAACGAGTGAGGGTTGGCAACCGGGAGGGCATCCAGCTGTAGGAAAGTGTTCGACAAATTCCATCTGACCCATGCAAGCATAGAAAAGTGGATGGTAAACATTATTTCAAAAGCAACCAGTATACTTTAAAGTGGTTGGCATTAGGAAGGACATTGGGCTATAGAAACCTGTGAAAGCAAACACTGGAGCTGGATTTGCCCCTCTGGCTCACCAGTTCTTGTTGCCAGCATGGAAAATAGAAGTGAAATGATTATGATGAAGAAATTCAAAATTGCCAAAACTCCTAGTTTAAATGTCTTTAAAGTATTTTCACTTTTTTTTTTTGTGTGTGATTTTTTATTTCTTATTTTCTTTTCCAGATTAATACCATCGTCACTGAAACTGAGGACAAATTCAATGACTTGAAGATCAAAGGAGTGACTACTGTGACAGTTCTTGAACAAGTGGCCCAAGCTGTAGAAGGTTAAAGCTTTCTGCCCTCCCCAGCTTTCTCTTTCTCCCTCCCTCCCTCCCCTCTCTCTCCCCATACTGTGGTTATTCACATTTGTCAGATTGGCGTCTTGTAACAATGACTGCAAATTACATCCCCTCCAACCCCCCCTAGCCCTATCCTCAAAGAAAACCTTTTAAAAATATCTGCGATTAATCTATATTCCAGCTTCAGTTATGTTTGTTTGTTTAAAATAATTTTATCCTTTTCTTTGTCTCAATATTTTCATGAAAAAAGAAAAATGATTGATTTAACCATTTTTTTTAAACACGCTATCATAGAAAGAAAAAAAGAAGATATATTAAAAAAAAATGCTAAAATGAAATTTAATGGTTTCTATTTTCCTATTTCATTTGTTTTGTAAAGAGTCTTATCGGTTTTATGGAATGTGCCAATGCAATCATTTTTTAAAAAAAAAAAGGAAGACAAGAAAAATAGGGACTGCATAATGTGATGTACATTTTCTCCTCTTCTTCCCATCCTCTGCCCTCTTTATATTTCTTTCTCTCTCTCTCTCTCTTTTTTTTTTATTTCTTTTTAAGAAAAAGCTACCATCAATGAAATAAAGAAGAAAATATGGTTTCTGATAGTGGGGTGCACTTACAGAAGTTCTAACTTCTTCATCATGGAGATTCCGAACAATCAGTCTTACTGAATATTTTGAAAGTTGCTGGATAGCTTTTCTCACCTTCTCTTAACCCATCTCTCGCCCCACCACCACCTCCCACCACCCCTTCACTTTGGTGTATAAATTGGAATTTGTGTTATTCTGGTTTCTTTCATTGTCTGGATCCTGAATATATATAATATATATATATATAAACGTGTGTATGTATATCTTTAATTTACTCTTTACTCAAAGTTGGTCATGTGTGTTTGTTTATGTTTTTGGTTTGTTTTTTATGTTGTATTTGTGGCCCTTGTTATTCCTCTTAGTGGTTTTTTTTGTTTGTGTGTGTGTGTGTATTTCTGTCTTCTGTCTGAAAAAGTGCTTTTTTCAAATTGTCCTGGACCACTGCTTCTCTGTACACGTTTATCTCGGAGCATTATTCTGGGAGAGTAAGCTTATTCCGTACAGCAAAAACAACAACAAAAAAAGCTAAATTAATACAAGATACGGCAACGAAAAAAACAAAAAAGGAAACCGAAAAACTCCCACATTTTACAAGTTGGTAAACGTTTGAATTGCAAATGCACAATGTGCACCAGTGCAAAACCCTTACGATAATTGAGACAAGGAAAGGAAAATGGTAACCCATTAGCTGTATGAGGACAGTGTTGGGCACTTGCCGGACTTTGCTAGCGCCATATCAATGGTCATGTAAAATATGAGAGGTTTTTCTGCCGCAGTCTTTATTAAACGCAAACTAACTCTTACTAAAAGAAAGCAAACGGTCGTCTCTTTTAAAGGTAATAGGAAGGTGGAGATAAGAAAACCTGTTGACCACTAGAATTCATGTCACTGAAATATATATAAATATATAAAACTAATTTTTAGAGCTATGACTATCTCTTTACATCATATAAGAAAAACAAATACAACAAAAAACAACACTGCCTATTTAGTTTTTTAAAAAAAGTCATTTTTATCAAATGATTCAAAATTTATATCGGGTTGTCAGATAAATTCATTGGTTCTTCGTTTCTTTTTCTGTATTTGCCCCTCCATCATCATTTGTTTGAAAAGAGGTAAAATTTATTCAAATTACAAAACTGGCAAGCAAAAATTGTAAGGGAATAGCTACAAAAATCCCGTAATATATATGTGTGTGTGTGTATATATATATACATTTAGAGAATTATTATTGCTATATATATATATATATATATATATATATATATATATATTATATATATATATATTTCTATATGGCAGAAGTAAGGCAGCAAGCTGGTAGAATTGTTACCATTCCAGATGAACTGCTTAGCAACATTTCATGTCTTTACATTCTGAGTTCAAAATTCCGCTGAGGTCGACTTTGCCTCTCATTCTTTCAGGGTTGATAAAGCAAGTACCAGTTAAGTACTGGGGTCGATGTAATCAACTTGTCCCCTCCCCTACAAATAGCTGGCCTTGTGCAAAAATTTGATACCAATATTTAACGTAATTAACATAGGGACTCGACATTGGAGAGTTTTGTGTTTCGGCCATTGAGTTGCTCTGTTACTTCTGCCAAATATTAAGATGTATATATATGTGTATATATATATGTATATATATATATGCGCGCACACACAAACACATAAAAATATTTTTGTGTTAATTCAAATAGTATTGGAAAAGGTTGAAATAAAAATGGCTGGTGGGGGTGAAAAAAAAATGAAAATGAATGAATTCATTGGACAGCCCAACATTATAAGCGAAAATTCTAAGCTATTAAATAATGCCTTCATTGCTGTCATTCCATCTTGGCTTACAGAGAACATAACTGAATTCCTGCAAGCTTCCTTTCATTTCTCAGAAATATTCCACATACAATAAGGCTTCCACCAAGTTTTGATAACAACAACAACAGCAACACTTTAATTTCCAAATTGCTTTAACAGTTAATTAATTAGCTAATTATGGAGCTTGCTTGCTTCCATATTCTCTCACCAACTTTTAATTATTTATTTTTTTTTTTTTTACATTTTCCAGTTCCCATGTCGCCTCTCTAGATGCTGCCCCTATTTCTCTCTCTCTCTCTCTCTCTCTCTCTCTCTGCGTCCCCACTACCCCTTTCATTTTTAGGATTCATCATTATTTCATTAAAAGGCCTGTCAAGTTGTTTACTCTTGTATTCATTTCTGTGATCATGTGACTTTCTTATTCATTTTTTTTTTCTTTCATATTCCCTCTATTGTAACAGATATTTTGTAACGAGATATCACAACAAATAAATAACTTGGAAAAAAAAAAAACCAAAAACTAACGAAGACTTGACTTGTATTTCCTGCACTTTTCTTTTATTTCTTTTGCTTGTTTTGTTATTTCACTGCGGCAATGCTGGAGCACCACCTTTAATCAAACAAATCGACCCCAGGACTTGTTCTTTATAATCCTAGTGTTTATTCTATCGGACTCTTTTGCTGAACTGCTAAGCTACGGGAACATAATCACACCAGCATCAGTTGTCAAGTGATCGTAGGAGGACAAACACAAATACGCATATATATATATATACACACACAACGGGCTTCTTTCAGTTTCTGTCTGCCAAATCCACTCACAAGGCTTTGGTTGGCTTGAGGCCAAATATTAAGATATACATACATATATATATATATATATATATATGCACACTCACATTCATGTTTAAAGTTCTGTTTTCTTTTTTTTTCCTGGTATATAAGTGAGATGCTTTGCTCCATGAAGAAACTGCAGGAGCTACTCGGATGCTTTTCTAAATCTATTGCAATGCTAGAAATCTATTCATGTCATCAGCCGGTATCTCATGTTCACAAGCATTTCACCCCTTAGCCTAGACACTTCGTTGAGTGGGACAGCAAGGACTGACCTAGTCTTCACCTATGTTGTCTCTTATCAACCTTAACCACCTTGAGACAGTTTCACCTGCTGTGCTTATTTTCTTGATGGCTTTCTTCTGTTGTCTGGGCTCCAGACCTAGCTCCTGCAGAAAATAGTGCACTGATTGAGGCGAAAAGCTGCAGCCGCTAACTTCAGTAGGGAATGAGTCTGCATACCAACCCTTAACAAAGACCTCACTGACTAAGTTCTGATATTTTTATTACTCTACGTGACTGAAAATTTTAACTTTACATACAGCTATATGTGCATAGTCTCATCCTCATTTTCATCATTTAACATCTGCTTTCCATGCTGGCATGGGTTGGACGGTTTGACTGAAAACTGGCAAGCCAGAGGGCTGCACCGGGTTCCAGTCTGATTTGGTATGGTTTTCTACAGCTGGATGCCCTTCCTAATGCCAACCATTTTGAAAGTGTAATGGGTACTTTTTATGTGCCACCGACATGGGTGTCATTTATATGACACCACAAATGGCCACAACTATGATTTCACTTGGCTTGACAAGTCTTCTCAAGCGCAGCATAACGCCAAACGTCTTGGTCACTTGTCATCGCCTTCATGAGGCCTGACATTCGCAGATCATGCAACCAGCAAGGCTGACATTTAGAATTTCACAAGTCCATTCACATGGCAATGGCTATGACTACCATTTCACTTGTCTTGATTACTCTTCTCAAGCCATATATATATATATATATATATATAATTAAATTAAATAACTGTTGATGGATATGGATGTATAAATGTGCTCGTGTAAGTTGTATGGCACATGTACACTTGCTCATACAATCATCCATATGTAGGCATATGCAGACATGTGGTTTGGTGTGCATACATTCACATAGCAAGTTAAATAGCTACTTGGTGTTTATAAGAATGGGGAGGTTAAAGCTAAACTGAATTCATTCATACCTTAAATTTTGTTAAGTTACTCAAATACATTCCTACAGCATTGCACGAAAGTACATACATATATATATATCTTGTTTCAGTCATTTGACTGCGGCCATGCTGGAGCACCGCCTTTAATCGAGCAACTCGACCCCGGGATTTATTCTTTTGTAAGCCCAGTACTTATTCTATCGGTCTCTTTTGCCGAACTGTTAAGTAACCAGCATCGGTTGTCAAGCAATGCTAGGGGGGACAAACACACACATGCATATATATATATATATACGACGGGCTTCTTTCAGTTTCCGTCTACCAAATCCACTCACAAGGCTTTGGTCGGCCCGAGGCTATAGTAGAAGACACCTGCCCAAGGTGCCATGCAGTGGGACTGAACCTGGAACCATGTGGTTGGTAAACAAGCTACTTACCACACAGCCACTCCTGTGCCTATATATATATATATAATTCAATTAAATCAAGGATATAAAATCTTCTTAAAGGGATGTCAGCATCTAATTTTGCTAGTTTCATTTTGATGGATATGGGTATGGAAACAGCTGTAACATTGTACATTTATTCAGTATGGAAGAGATGAGTCTTGTTTTGACTTTCTCCCTTAAAATAATTGTGTGTATATATATATATATTCTTTTATTTGTTTCAGTCATTTGACAGTGGTCATGCTGGGGCACCACCTTTAGTCGAACAAATTGACCCCAGGACTTATTCTTTGTAAGCCTAGTACTTATTCTATCGGTTCTCTTGCCGAACTGCTAAGTGATGGGGACATAAACACACCAGCATCGGTTGTCAAGTGGGGAACAAACACAGACACACAAACATATATATATATATACGACGGGCTTCTTTCAGTATCCGTCTACCAAATCCACTCTCAAGGCTTTGGTCAGCCTGAGGCTATAGTAGAAGACACTTGCCCAAGGTGCCACACAGTGGGACAACCCAGAACCATGTAGTTGGTAAGCAAGCTACTTAACACACAGCCACTCCTGTGCCTGTATATATATATATATTAAATTATTAATTGAATATATAAATTGCTCATTTCCATGCTGACTACCTGATAGTAATCATTAACATGATTTTTATCCTTATTTCATATATATATATGTATGTGTGTATATCATTAATCAAATATATTCAATAAGAATACAAAATACTGAATTTCTAATAAGTACTCTTGGTTGGGAAATGTCTAAAACAGTAAAGGTATTTTAACATTTGATAAGAGTGATTATACATTATTTACATTTGACGGATATTTGTCCTCATCTTGTTGTTAATACGTTTCGGCTGATATACCCTCCAGCCTTCATCAGGAGTCTTGGGGAAATTTCGTACCTGGGTTCTCATTCCTAAGTTATTTTTCGATATTATTATTCAGGTCACTGCTTGGAATTAAACTCAGAATCTTGGAGTTAGTAGCCCGCGCTCTTAACCAGTATGCCATATGCCCGTGGGCAATTATGGAGTGATTATATATTATATATTGTGGTGAGGGAAAAACACAAAGCTACACACACAATACATACTTACATATATAGAAGAGCAATTATAATATAAAATAAGAGCAGGAAAAATTACATCAAAAAATCATCACAGAAGATATACGTCCAAAATAATATTGTATTAATGGATAGATGTATAAATATATAAAGTATGATTATTTAAAAAAGTTTATCTATTAATACAATATTATGTTGGACTGTTTGTATGATCAATGACATTTTTGTTAGGTCTGCATGCTCAGGTCAAGAGGCTTGTGAAGTGCTCTACAAATAAATGAGACCTTTTGTTTAGAATGACGTTTTGCTTTCAATCAGTGGGTAGAGATGTGAAGACAAAGATAACAGGCATTTGGTAACACACGATATTACTATACATATATATTTCTTTATTGCCAACAGGGGGCTAAACATAGAGGGGACAGTGAGGACAGACAAAGGGATTAAGTCAATTACATTGACCTCAGTGTGTAACTTGTACTTATTTAATCAACCTTGAAAGGATGAAAGGCAAAGTCGACCTTGGCAGAATTTGAACCCAGAACGTAATGGCAGATGAAATACCGCTAAGCATTTCGCCTGGCGTGCTAACGTTTCTGCCAGCTCGCCATCTTATTGCTATACATAATACCACCATCATCATATTACATATATTGTTTGTTATTTGACTGTGGTCATGCTGGAGCACTGCTTCGATGAATTTTAGCTCAATGAATTGACCACAGTTCCTCTTTTTTTTTTTTTTTCCTTAAAGCCAGGTACTTATTCAGTTGGCCCATGCTGGGGCATCATGATGAAGAATTTTTTAGTCGAAGGAACCAACCCCAGTACTTTATTTTTTGAATCCTGGTACTTACTGTATCAGTCTTTTTTGCTGAACCCTCAAAGTTAAGGGGACATAAACACCAACACAGGTTGTCAAGTTGTGAGGGACAAACACAATACATACATCATCATCATAGTTTAATGTCTGCCTTCCATGCTGGCACTGGTGGAACTACATCATCATTATTGTTTAACGTCCGCTTTTCATTCTAGCATGGGTTGGACGATTTGACTGAGGGCTGGCGAACCAGATGGTTGCATAGGCTCCAATCTGATCTGGCAGAGTTTCTACAGCTGGATGCCCTTCCTAATGCCAACCACTCTGAGAGTGTAGTGGGTGCTTTTATGTGCCACCGGCACGTGGGCCAGTCAGGCGGTACTGTCAACGGCCACGCTTAAATGGTGTTTTTTACGTGCCATCTGCACAGGAACCAGTCCAGCGGCACTGGCAATGACCTCGCTCAAATGTTTTTTCATGTACCACCGGCACAAGTGCCAGTATGGCAACACTGCAATTGGTGCTTTTTATGTGCCACCAGCATGGAAGCCAGTCAGCTGCTCTGGCAACGATCATACTTGGATGGTGCTCCGCTGGCACGGGTGCCAGTCACTGAATTTAATTCAATTTCGATTTCACTTGCCTAGTGTCCAACGAAGGAAAGGTACGCATGAGTGGGCTGGCATAGGCCACGGGTTATGGTCTCACTTACATGGATATATAATTAAAAAAATTGGAGTCAACAAGAAGGAATATCGTTGAATTTATTTTTTAATCGCTACAATTATTTCTAAGTGATGTAGTTCTCCAGGTGTACAGGTATCCTTTTAAAATGGCAGCTACTTTAACAGTTGCAGAGTCACCATTCCACTACGTCTACACATTCAAAACAGGTTGACAACAGCCCTTCAGTAACCACACAATACTGATAAGCTCAGTGACTACTACTAAATTCAGGCCATGCAGGACCAGATTTAAACCATGAGGGGCCTGGGGTACTTCAATTTTAGCAGGCCCAAGAGTTTTAAAATCTTGGAAAATTACCAAATTTAAATCTCAAAACCCATCTATTTTTTCCATTGAATTGGTGTCTCTAAGGTAGCAAAAACTGGTTATTTATCATAAAAGAGACTCCATTACATTTTTTAAGAAGCCAAGATACCTTTGTATATATTAAAGGAGAGCCTTATTGCTAGGTGGAGCTAGAGTCAAAACTATTGAAAAGGTTGCAAGACGCAACAAAAATTTTAGAAAAATAAAGAAGGAAATGAGTGGAAAGTTTACTGGTGAGTGTGTTAAATGATAAGGCACTAAAAGAGAATGACTCTTCCCCAGACACAACAGTATATATATATATTCTTTTATTTGTGTCAGTTATTTGGCTGTGGCCATGCTGGAGCATCGCCTTAAGTCGGGCAAATCGACCCCAGATTCTATCGGTCTCTCTTGCTGAACCGCTAAGTGATGGGGACGTAAACACACCAGCATCAGTTGTCAAGCGAAGTTGGAGGGACAAACACAAACATATATATATATACACGACAGGCTTCTTTCAGTTTCCATCTACCAAATCCACTCACAAGGCTTTGGTTGCCCCGGGGCTATGGTAGAAAACACTTACACAAGGTGCCTTGCAGTGTGACTGAACCCAGAACCATGTGGTTGGTAAGCAAGATATATATATATATATTATATAACTGGCTTCTTTCAGTTTGGATGTATAGTGGAAAATACTAAGCACAAGGTGCCACAGAGTGGGACTGAACCTTGTACCATATACAGAACAATAATAGACTCTCCAGATAGAGAGAGGTTTATTTCAAGAACTCCCATGCAATATGGTTTCCGTTGCAGAGGAAACTGTCTGGCAAATCCAAATTCTGATGTATCTACAATCTAGATGAAAGATGTCTAGGTATAGCCTTAATTTTGGTAAAGGCTTTGAAAAGTTTAACCATGTCACTGCTGTGGCTTTGTGGTAAGAAATCTGCTTCCCAACCACATGGTCTTCAGTTCAGTTCCACTGCGTGGCACCTTGTGCAAGTGTCTTCTACTATAGCCTCAGGCTGACCAAAGCCTTGTGAGTTAGTTTGGTAGATGGAAACTGTAGTAGGCCCATCATATATATTTATATAATCATCATCATTGTTTCACATCCACTTTCCATGCTGGTATGGCTTCGCTGCCTTAAGAAACAGGCCTATTACTGTTACTCTCCTGAATATTTTTGATTCTGTCCATTAGTTTTCCTGTAATTGTAACTCTTGAGCTGCAGATGCAGCTATTTATTCTGCTCGGGAATCCAAGTAAAGTTAAATACAGGGGCCCAAGTTTGAGAGGGTTAAGTGATACATTGTGCAGAGAGAAATATTTCTCAAAAACAATCCATGAATAGGGTCCATCAATTTTCAACCCCACTCCTTACATTGTTTATCAATAGCCTACAAATACAATTATCCAATTGACGTTTCTATTCTTAGATTCACCCCCAGTTCAACTCCTTCTTGAAAACACTCCTGGTTCTAGGATGTAAGCTTTCCATTTTAAAATTATCAAAATTTAAAGTTAATTTAGGTTCCAAGCATCAACTATATCCCTGTCCCTCTAATCTCTCAACTGGCATGAAGCCAGCCAACCTTTGTCTTGCATTACTTATTGACCCTGTCAGAGTTGGTGCCACATAAACATTACCCAGTCCACTCTGTAGTCTTTGGTGTTAGGAAGGGTATCCAGCTGCAGAGACCATGCTAAAACAGACGACTGGATCCTGGTGTGGCTCCCAGCCTCACCATCATCATTTAACATCTGTTTTTTATGGTGCTCCTGTGAAACCATCCAGCCCATTCCAGCATGGAAAACAGATGTCATTTATGATGAATCCTGTTGAAAAACAGTCTTCATTTCACTTAATTTTTTAAATACCCAGAATTTATCCAGTTTGTCATTAGTAAGCTGGTGTTTGGTACATAAAATATTAGGTTATTCAGAAAGTTCTCAGCATTTTTAAGCTAAATCTTTTAATGCTTCATTGAACACACCTGAAATGTAACAGTCAAAGCTTTGGCATTGCTTCAAGTGGTAGTGCATCTTGTCTTTGTTGCTACCTAAAAATAGATTTATCTTTCATTCTGGTCACCCTTTATTCTTTTCTACTCTAGGCACAAATTTTGGGGAGGGGGCCAGTTGATTAGATCGACCCCAGTACGCAACTGGTACTTAATTTATTGACCCTGAAAGGATGAAAGGCAAAGTCAACCATGGTGGAATTTGAACTCAGAACATAAAGACAGATGAAATACTGCTAAGCATTTCACCTGGCATGCTGTTTCTGCCTTCTGGTTACCCTTTATTGACATTTGAAATAGTCAACCAAAAATTTTATATTTGCATTGTAATGCACTTCTTTAAAAAAAAAAATGCTACAAAGACTTCCGAAAACATTTGTGAAGTTTATGATGATGATGCTGTAGGTGAATCATCATCATCATCATCATCATCAATTAACGTCCGCTTTCCATGCTAGCATGGGTTGGACGGTTCAACTGGGGTCTGGGGAGCCCGAAAGCTGCACCAGTCCAGTCAGATCTGGCAGTGTTTCTACAGCTGGATGCCCTTCCTAACGCCAACCACTCCGAGAGTGTAGTGGGTGATTTTATGTGCCACCGACACAGGTGCCAGACGAGGCTGGCAAACGGCCACGCTCGGATGGTGTTTTTATGTGCCACCACCGACACAGGTGCCAGACGAGGCTGGCAGACGGCCACGCTCGGATGGTGTTTTTATGTGCCACCGACACAGGTGCCAGACGAGGCTGGCAGACGGCCACGCTCGGATGGTGTTTTTATGTGCCACCGACACAGGTGCCAGACGAGGCTGGCAGACGGCCACGCTCGGATGGTGTTTTTATGAGGCTGGCAAACGGCCACGATCGGATGGTGCTTGTTACGTGCCCACAGCACGGAGGCCAGTCGATGCGGTACTGGCTACGGCCACGTTCGGATGGTTTTCTTATGTGCCACGTGCCACAAAGATACAAATTCCATTGATGTCATCTATTTTGATTTGTTTTGATTTGATTTTCACTTGCCTCAACAGGTCTTCACAAGTGTCACAAGAAGGAAGGTATGCACAGGTGGACTGACTACGTCCCAGGTAGGGGCCATGGGTTATGGCCTGACTAGTCTTGCCGGGTCTTCGGATGGTGTTTTTATGTGCCACCGACACAGGTGCTAGATGAGGCTGGCGAACGGCCACGATCGGATGGTGTTTGTCATGTGCCCACCGCACTGACTACGGCACTGATGGATTCTTGTGTGCCACAGGCACTGGTACCACAAGATACAAATTCCATTGATGTTCATCTATTTTGTCTATTTTGATTTGATTTTGATTTTGATTTTGATTTTCACTTGCCTCAACCGGTCTTCAGAAGTGTCACAAGAAGGAAGGTATGCACAGGTGGACTGACTAGTCTTGCCGGGTCTTCGGAAGGTGTTTTTATGTGCCACCGACACAGGTGCCAGATGAGGCTGGCGAACGGCCATGATCGGATGGTGTTTGTTACGTGCCCACAGCACGGAGGCCGGTCGATGCGGAACTGGCTACGGCCACGTTCGGATGGTTCTCATGTGTGCCACCGGCACTGGTACCACAAAGTGTGTGCCACCGGCACTGGTACCACAAAGATACAGATTCCATTGATGTTCATCTATTTTGATTTGTTTTGATTTGATTTTCACTTGCCTCAACAGGTCTTCACAAGTGTCACAAGAAGGAAGATTCCATTGATGTTCATCTATTTTGATTTGTTTTGATTTGATTTTGATTTTCACTTGCCTCAACAGGCCTTCACAAGTATCACAAGGAGGAAGGTATGCACAGGTGGACTGACTACGTCCCAGGTAGGGGCCATGGTTTATGGCCTGACTAGTCTTGCCGGGTCTTCGGAAGGTGTTTTTATGTGCCACCGACACTGGTGCTAGATGAGGCTGGCGAACGGCCACGACCGGATGGTGTTTGTTATGTGCCCACAGCACGATGGCCAGTGATGCGGTACTGACTACGGCCACGTTCGGATGGATTCTTGTGTGCCACCGGCACTGGTACCACAAGCGGTACTGACTACGGCCACGTTCGGATGGATTCTTGTGTGCCACCGGCACTGGTACCACAAGCGGTACTGACTACGGCCACGTTCGGATGGATTCTTGTGTGCCACTGGCACTGGTACCACAAGGATACAAATTCCATTGATGTTCATCTATTTTGATTTGTTTTGATTTGATTTTGATTTTCACTTGCCTCAGCAGTCTTCACAAGTCGGAAGGTATGTACAGGTGGACTGACTACGTCCCAGGTAGGGCCCACGGGTTATGACCTGACTAGTCTTGCCGGGTCTTCGGATGGTGTTTTATGTGCCACCATGTTCCCACAGCACGGAGGCCAGTCGATGCGGTACTGGCTACGGCCACGTTCGGATGGTTTTCTTGTGTTCCACAGGCACTGGTACCACAAAGATACAAATTCATTGATGTTCATCTATTTTGATTGATTTTCACTTGCCTCAGCAGGTCTTCACAAGTGTCACAAGAAGGAAGGTATGCAAGGTGGATCGACTACGTCCCAGGTAGGGGCCACGGGATATGGCCTGACTAGTCCTGCCGGGTCCTCTCATGCACAGCACATTCCATAGGACTCGGTCTTCAGTCATTCCTTGGTGAGACCTAAAGTTCGAAGGTCGTGCTTCACCACCTCGTCCCAGTTTTCCTGGGTCTACCTCTTCCACAGGTTCCCTCAACTGCTAGGGTGTAGCACTTTTGCACACAACTATCTTCAGCCATTCTCGTCACATGACCATACCAGCGCAGCCGTCTCTCTTGCACACCACAACTGACACTTTTAGGTTCACTTTTCTCTCAAAGTACTTACACTCTGACGATTATGAACACTGACATTACACATCCATCGGAGCATACTGGCTTCATTTCTTGCAAGCTTACGCATATCCTCAGCTGTCACGGCCCATGTTTCACTACCATGTAGCATGGCTGTACGTACACACGCATCATATAGTCTGCCTTTTACTCTTAGCGAGAGACCTTTGTCACCAGCAGGGGTAAGAGCTCTCTAAACTTTGCCCAGGCTATTCTTACTCTAGCAGTTACGCTTTCAGCACACCCACCCCCGCTACTGACTTGGTCTCCTAGGTAGCGGAAGCTATCAACTACTTCTAGTTTGTCTCCCTGGAACGTGGTAGAAGTTGGACTCTGCACATTTCCAGTGTTTATTTCTCCTGAGCATCTGCCACAGACAAAAACTATTTTCTTAGTTAGCCTTCCTTGACATTGCTGCACCTCTTATGTGTCCATAGCTTACACTTGGTGCACCTTATAGAGTTTCTATCTACACCTTTTTTACAGATCGAGCAGGGCCATCTACCTGAAGTCGTTTGTGGTTGGTCCACCTTCCTACTTATTAGGACTTGGTTTTGGCTAGGTTGATTCTAAGGCCCTTCGATTCTAATCCTTGTTTCCACACCTGAAACTTCTCCTCCAGTTCTGATAGTGACTCAGCAATTAGAGCAAGGTCATCAGCATAGAGGAGCTCCCAGGGGCATCCTGTCTTAAATTCTTCCGTTATTGCCTGGAGGACTATGATAAATAGGAGGGGGCTGAGGACTGAACCTTGGTGGACCCCAACCTCTACCCGGAATTCTTCACTGTACTCGTTGCCAACCCTCACCTTACTAGCTGCGTCTCTGTACATGGCTCGCACAGCTCTCACTAACCATTCATCTATCCCTAGTTTCCTCATTGACCACCAGATAAGGGATCGGGGGACCCTGTCAAAGGCTTTCTCTAAGTCAACAAAAGCAGGTACAAGGGCTTTACCTTTGGCTAGGTATTTCTCCTGCAGCTGTCTTACCAGGAATATAGCATCAGTAGTACTTTTCCCTGGCACGAACCAAACTGCCATATCATCTAAGCTACTCTCTCTCTAATTAACTGGGCTATAACCCTCTCCGTAACCTTCATTACCTGATCCAACAGCTTGATGCTTCTGTAGTTATTTGTATCTAGGGCATCGCCTTTACCTTTGTAGCAGTTGACTATTATGCTGCTACACAGTCCTGGGTATGACTCCTTCGTGTATCACCTGGTTAACTATACGGGAGACTATGCTATAGCCGACACTACCAGATATTTTGAGCATCTCTGCAGTAATTCCTGATGGGCCTGGGCTTTCCCTGTCTTCATGCTTCTAATTGCCTTAGCTACCACGGAACTATCAACTCGGATAGCTGGTCCCTCTGTTGGGTCAACATTCGGCAGACTCTCTTTTATCCCATTCATTTTCCTCATTCAGCAACCTTTCATAGTGGCGTCTCCAAGCTTCTCTCTTTGCATCCTCATTTAACGCAAGTGAACCATCCTCCATGCGAACACATTTCTCTCCTACCACATCTCGATTTTCTCTCACACACTGTCTTGCAACACGAAATACCTCAAGTCTTTCATCACGGCGCAGGACATTGGCAAATTTTCTTTTATCTGCTTCCCCTCTGGCTAGATAGACCTGTCTCCTAGCTTCCCTTCTGGCAGTCTGATACATTTCCCTGCTACCACCGTTCTTCCAGGCCTTCCAAGCCTGTTTCTTTTGTCTAATAGCCCTACAACAATATTGTTCCACCACCATGTTATTTTGGGTCTTAAGGGGACTTTGCACCAGCCACAGATCTGGTCAGCGGCTTTCAGCAGGTTGTCCCTCAGAAACGTCCAGTTGTCTTCTACCCCATGTGTAGCTATACCCCCTTCCACTTCGTCAAAGGCTTCAAGTAACATCTGTTCAAAAGTGGTTTGAAAACTTTCAAGCTTGGAAGATGACAGTCACAGTGAAAGACCTTACAAATTGGATGAAGATGTTTTGAAGGTAAAAATTGAAGAAAACACAAATATCACGACTAGAGAACTCACAGAGAAGTTGGAAGTTTCTAAAAGTATGGTTCATAAAGTATATCCCATTTTGCATATCGAAATCGAATTGAACCAGCCAGGACCCCTGGACTGGTGGTACGTAGAAAGCACTATCTGACTCATGGCTGATGCCAGCGCTGCCTCTACTGGCTTCCGTGCCGGTGGCACGTAAAATACACCAAGCCGACCGTGGCCGTTGCCAGCCTCACTGGCACCTGTGCAGGTGGCACGTAAAAAGCACCCACTACACTCACGGAGTGGTTGGCGTTAGGAAGGGCATCCAGCTGTAGAAACATTGCCAGATAAGACTGGAGCCTGGTGCAGCCTTCTGGCTTCCTAGATCCCCGGTCGAACCGTCCAACCCATGCTAGCATGGAGAACGGACATTAAACGATGATGATGATGATGAAGAATGCTCAAAACTTTCCAGACAACCTAATAAAAAAATTTTGATAGAAGTTTATATTTTGATAATTTTAAATCAAGAAGTTTGAGTCTTAAAATCAACAGTGACCTCAAGTAGCTTTCGCATGAAAAGGATTAATAATTTACTATTTTCATTTTTTTTTTCAATATTTTCAATTGAAATAAAGATGGCAACAAAAGGGTTAAAACAGTTGAAACAAAACATTTTTTATATTCAAAAACATAGAAAAAAAGAAAGAAAACTTTAATTTAAAATTTAAGTTTATTAAATCTAAAGGAACTTCTGATAATTTTCCCAGTCTGGCAGAACTTCAGAATCTATGACTGCATATCAACTTGGTACTTTCAAAGATGACTTTATTCCACTCCTAAGAATTAATGGTATTTAGCATGGCGATGGTTAGCTGAAAAGAAAGAAAAAAAAAGGGAGACCAAAAGTAAGTTTCCTGAAACATCAGTAAAAAGTGAAGGAATGTGACTCAATGGATAGGGTGGTGCATTCATGATTGTAAGATCATGGTTTCAATTCCTGGCCGAGGTAGTGTGTTGTGTTCTTGAGCAAAATATTTCATTTCACAGTGCCCCAGTCCACAAGGCTCTCTCATAGACTGCCATCCTATTCTGGGAAAATACTGTGATCTTACTTATACACTATCACTAGTGCTTTCTACATGGCATCACAATCGCACTTTCTGTGAGGTGCCATGGATGGTACATTTTACATGGGAGTATCACTATCACCAGTGCCTTTTATGTGGCACCAGCACCAACACGGTCACCCGCAACAGGAAGAACAGTAATAGAATAGCATCAGGTGTGGCAAGTTTCAGTCCCACTGCGTGGCATCTTGGGCAAGTGTCTTCCACTATAGCCTTCAGCTGACCAAAGCCTTGTGAGGGGATATCATCATCATCGTTTAACGTCTGCTTTCCATGCTGGCATGGGTTGGACGGTTTGATTGAAGACTGCACCAGGCTCCAGTCTGATCTGGCAGTGTTTCTACAGCTGGATGCCCTTCCTAACAACAACCACTCCAAGAGTGTAGTGGGTGCTTTTTACATGCCACCAGGATCTGTTAGCTGGAAACTAAAAGAAGCCCGTCATACATATATATAAATTTATGGATGAAAAAAAGAAAATGGAGAAACTGACATACAGACATTAATTCATTTAAGGATATTCAGTTCTGTACAATATCAAATTCATTGCAACTACAGCTGTTTCCATACTCATATCCATCAAAGTGAAACTAACTTCTTTTGGTTTTTCACTGAAACACTGGATAAAACTAGCAAAATTGGATGCTGACATCCCTTTAAGAAGATTTTATATCCTTGATTTAATTGAATTATATATAATAAATATATATTTGTATGTACTTTCGTGCAATGCTGTGGGAATGTATTTGAGTAACTGTTAACAAAATTTAAGGTATGAATGAATTAAGTTTAGCTTTAACCTCCCCATTCTTATAAACACCAAGTAGCTATTTAACTTGCTATGTGAATGTATGCACACCAAACCACATGTCTGCATATGCCTACATATGGATGATTGTATGAGCAAGTGTACATATGCCATACAACTTACGCGAGGGCGTTTATACATCCATATCCATTAACAGTTATTTTTAATACTTTTTTTTCGCTGTATTGCGTGTTCATTTCTTTTTTGCAGCTATTATTTTATTATTGATCTTCTACAAAAATGAAGATATATCCTTTAATTTGTGACTTTCCTTAACATGAAATGAAAAGAAACATTGCAGAACTGTTATTTTAACAAGTTATATCTATTCATGACCTGAAGAGAAACATCTGCACCTTCAGAAGTTCCTGAACCAGTATCCCACTCGTCAGAGACCGATGCAAGATGTGTTGAAACAATTGTAGTGATTATTAAAAATTCTCGTATCTTCCAGTTACCATATATATATATGTGTGTGTTTGCTTGTCCCCTACCCCATCATCACTCGACAACCGGTGTTGGTGTATTTATGTCCCTGTAACTTAGCAGTTCAGCAAAAGAGACCAGTAGACTAAGTATTAGGCTTAAAAAAAGAAAGCAAGTCTTGGGGTTGGTTTGTTTGACAGAAAAACCCTTCAAAGTGGTGCTCCAGCATGGCCCCAGTCAAATGGGTAAAAGAATAAAAGAATATATATACTCACTGTGGGCTCTGTATTGTAGGAAGTAGTAACTCAGGGAAATCAAAACACAAAACTGAGCCACTCCCGCAGAACCACCTTTCTTTGTCAGGAAATAGTTCTGCAACCACCTCCAATGGCCTGCAAAATAAATTAGAAATAACAAAAATTATACAAATTAATAAGTTATAAGAAAGAGCATGTGACAGCAGGTGTGGCTTAACCCTTTTGTTACCAACCTGGCTGAAACCAGCTCTGGCTCTGAGTACAAATGTCTTGTTTTCAAAAATTCTGAAATAAAATCTTCCACCAAAACTTAGTCACAATTTATGTTCTTAACACTAGCTTCATGATAACTAAGTTATTTTACTAAATTCTTTGTTATATTGAAAGTAATTCAAAGAAACACAGAGCATCTCAAAATAAATATAGTAACAAAAGGGTTAAACTTTTTGATACCAGCCCAACTGAGGCTGTCCCTGTGTCATCACTCAATGCTAGTTTTCCATGCTGGCATGGGGTGGACAGTTCAACAGGAACTAGTATGGTTGGGGAGCTACACCAGGCTCCACTTGTCTGCTTTGGAAAGATTTCTACGGCTGGATACCCTTCATAATGCAAACCATTTCAGAATGTACTTCTTATGTAAAAGTTTCCTGTTAGAAGCGATCCAAATTAAAACCTGCCAACAAAATTCAATGTTAATTTACATTTCAAACACCAGCTAAATAATGACAAAATTATTTTACTTAATGCAAACTAGAAGAAGCCCATGGTGTGTGTGGGTGTGTGCACATGTATATATGTATGTATGCATGTATCTGTGTGTGTGCAAACCCATCATCATCGTTTAACATCCACTTTCCATGCTGGCATAGGTTGGACGGTTTGACTGAGAGCTGGCAAGCCAGAAGGCTGCACTAGACTCCAATCTAATCTGGCAGTGTTTCTACAGCTGGATGCCCTTCCTAATGCCAACCACTCCGAGAGTGTAGTGGGTGCTTTTTACATGCCACCAGCACAAGGTCAGTCAGGTGGTACTGGCATCGACCATGCTCGAATGGTGCCTTTTACATGCCACCAGCACAGGACCAGAGAGCTGGCACTGGCGTCGACAACCCATTGATATTCAAATGTGAATTTCAACACAAATCTCATTGGTACATTTGTGAAAACACTTGATTTCACTTTGTAAATAGTCGAGTTACAGTATGTGATATTGTTTGATGTGTTATCTGACCTCTGCAAATTTTGGGAGATATTTTTCTACATTCTTCCTTTGGCGATTTTTTTCCCAACATTTAAAATGGATAACAGTGTCATGCTATTGAGCAGTGATTCTGAATTTGAGGGTTTTTCAATGGAAGATATGGAGAAATGTAAGCTTGTTCGAAGCAATCACTGCGAAAACAAACTGAGAAAAAAAGACAGCTTATGTGTATTTACCAGGGACGTGCCACCAATGTAGGCAGTGCCTACCTTGAATAAAATAGATCAATAGCAAAATTTATCTTTTATGGCAAAATATGCACCTAATTCAATAAAATTAGGAAGGTTTTTCTGATTACTCTGCAGAAAATGCAAATTATCTTATTTTTTTGTAAATTAGGTAGGCATAATTCGCCTGTGCCTTTCAATCTCAGTGTTAAAGCTACGCATAATAATGCTGTAGTACACATGTTGCATACATTCCTACAACACCGTTTACTTTGCGTGCTCTAAAAGCAGAAGTAAATCTGCCTTCAACTCAGTCACACACCTGTGTTTCACTTATTTTTTTGTGTGTTTTACTACATAAAGGTCACCAACTGCCTACCCTGAGTAATTACTGACGGCACATGCCTGGTATTGAGACAAAGGTTATGCAATAGAATTAAGAACCTTTTCTTCAATTGTGTTGGAAAAAATCACATTAATAGGTCAATAAATAAAATAGTTACACTTGTTTAATGAAACCAGTCTAAATTTGTGATTATTTTAGAATTTTATTGAAACCTATATATGGTGTGTTTTACTTAGAAATATAGAAACGGAAAGGTTAAAGGAAGAAGACATTGAATTATTGAGTCTCAGATACATAATGCTTGAAATTAAAGATGGAATGTTTTTGATCCTACATCTGCCTGATCAGAAGAGATCTGGGGTTAATTAATTACACAAACAACCAACACACAATAACAAGAATACACACATACCTCTATTTACTGCTCTAACCATTCCAGTTGGAGACATATTCCTTCGGCCAACCCATGATGTAATCTCACCAATTTTCACTTCACTTAGGGGGTCATCTAAAAATAAAAACAAAATTCTTTAAAATAAAGTATTTTTGTGGTAGAAACAAAAGATAAAAGAAATGCTTGTTCAGTATGACTGACTGGAACATGGTTGTGCAACCGATTATTAAAATAAAGGTACTGAATACTGTGCTCCTAGACACATATTTGGTCTGAAAATAATAGGGATCCTAACTTTTGATCAAATGTCTACTCCAGTGGTTCTTGAGGAATACTGAATGTCTTCATGGCACTACCTGCCTGATAAGAAACTCAGACATTCCCATGTCTCTAGTGATGGACTTGGAGGAATCGTTGTCAACCATGGCCTGGATCTTACAAATAAATTCAGGTGTACTTTTCTTATCAGAACGACCAGAGTGAGTTTTAACTGGTGTCCATATAAGATTTTCTTTTTGGAAAAATTCATATGCAATAAATTGCTTTTACAATAACCAAATATCTCAAACAATTTTTTCTATACAATTCCTAATAAAATTTAGTTCTCAAAATAGAAAGGGATTTGGTACTTTTTGGCTATCTCCCCCAACTAAAAAAAATTGCTTAACCCTCAATAAATAAAAAAAAAAAAAATGAAAAGCGAAAAGATTAAATATCTTAAAGAATTTGATAATATTTTTATAACAAATCATACAAAAATGAAAAAATTAAACATCTTATTGAATCTCTTTTACTTGTTTCAGTCATTTGACTGTGGCCATGCAGGAGCACTACCTTTAATCGAACAAATCGACCCCAGAACTTATTCTTTGTAAGCCCAGTACTTATTCTACCAGTCTCTTTTGCCAAACCGCTAAGTTATGGGGACATAAACACACCACCATTGGTTGTAAAGCGATGTTGGGGGGGACAAACACAGACACACAAACACATGCATATATATGAAAGGCTTCTTTCAGTTTCCATCTACCAAATCCACTCACAAGGCTTTGGTCGGCCCAAGGCAATAATAGAAGACACATGCCCAAAGTGCCACGCAGTGGGACTGAACCTGAACCATGTGGTTGGTAAGCAAGCTACTTACCACACAGCCGCTAACAAATCATACCATGCCTGTTGAGGAGGCCAAAAGTCAACAATATGTTGAAGTATTGAATCAAAAGGATCTAACTCTTTTAATCCAATCTCTTGTCGCCTCATAAACACAACATATTAGTGGGGAGATGACCCAGGAGTTAACCAAAGCAGAATAGGAATCAAAGGGGTGCCTAGGTGAAAAATGGTTGAGAACCACAAGTTTACTCAATCAGGAATGACCAAGTTTAAACAGCAATTTTTAATTAGTTAACAAGTCATAGTTTAACTTAGGACTAAGCTGGCACATTTCTGGAGGAAAGAAAAATTATGGCTGAACTAGTAATTAACTGACACTTTGACCTCTGTCCAAAACAGTAAAAGTTGATCTGGGTGGTATTCGAACTCATGATACTAATAATGGTGTAACTGCAGTTTGGTGTCCCTCTCCTACGAATTACTCACCTCTCAATTGTCAGAAAAATGCAGATTTCTTAACGTAAAAGTTTGCAAAGATACATTCTTGGGGATGTCGAGTACAATTTATGTTGATAACATTTAATTTTAAAAGAAGTTTTGGAATGTTCTTTCCACCTCTAGACATTGTTTCCTCATAACTCTTTAAAATGCATACTTTTATCAAATCACTTGCAATACTGAGTTACAGTCCTTTATGTTTTGAGTCCGAATCCCATCGAGGTTGACTTTATATTTTCATCCTTTCGAGGACCATAAAACAAAGAATCAGTCAAGAACTGGGGGTTGATGCAAGCGACTTTCCCTTCTCCTCAAAATTTCTGGCTTTACTTAAGCGAAGTAAAAATATACGAAGATTTTGTATTTATCCACCTGTAAGAATCTTTTACTATAACCTCGGGCCGACCAGAACCTTGTGAGTGGATTTGGTAACCTTGTTCGACGAAAAACCTTCAGGTTATTTAAAACTCACGTGAAGGAAACCTTTCAGGTTTTTTCTTTTTTTATCTTTATCAATACACCTGTCTCAGTAGACAGGTGTAATAGTAAACAAAAATTATCGGAAAATGGCACGGAATTTAAGGGTTGGAGTGACAAAAATGTAAAAAAAAAATGAAATTCTTTCACAAACGGAAACCACCATCCAATTCCTTGTTAGTATTCTTTCTCCATGAGGTTATGATAGCTATTCTGAAAATCTGTCGATCGGGTATTACACCCTTCTTGCAAGACGGGTGTAAAAGAAAAAAGAAATAGCGGAGACAGGTATCTCAGATGATATCGAGATATTCATCGATAACCAACTCAAAGACAAAAATCGATAAACATTAACAAAATAAATCAGATATGTTACAAAGGTTTCCTTAATTCCGTCTCCCCTCCAGTTGTTAAAAGTACAAGAAAGTCGTGAAGGTCACATTGCCGTGTAAAATGTTGGTTTATCCTTGATCGAACAAATAAAAGAGAAACAAGTCTTCTACCTTTAAATAAGAAAAACTAAAATAATGTGTTAAGAAGATGAAAATTATATTAAGAAATAAAGAGAAAAGAATATTTAGAATTCTTAGAGAATGGTAAGTTTTATATAAGAGGTTATATGTTAAAGGTACAACAGACTTATGGACTTGGTTTAATTAATCTGCTAATTTGATCTTGGAAGAAAGCTATTCTGTTACACCTTTTGTTCCCGATGAGCCAAAGGCAAAACAGAATATATATTTTGACGGAATAACGATTATGGAATAAATATTATTTTATATTCATTTTCAGACTTATTTTGGAGTAGTTTACTCTAAGTGGATAGGTCAGTGCTTGTTTTTGAACTTGTCATCCCCTGAAATAATGGAGGAAAGCTTAATTATGACTCTTAGACAGACGATATAAACAAACAGACTTACGTGGCCCATAATAAGTGCCTGGATTATAAGGTCCATGGATCTTAGGATTGTATTCTGCTGGAAGGGTCCCGACTGAAGCTCCCATCTTAGTTCTGCAAGGAGACCAACGCTGTCTGAGTCTGCGCAGTAAGGTTTCCTGTTCACTAATTAGCTCCCCTTAAGAGCAGCAGCTTGAGAGAAACGTGAAGTGTCGGGGAGGGAGGAAGGACGAGGGAATACCGGGCGTAATTTATTCCGATTTTCTTTTTCGCATTCTCAAGTTCGATACAATAAAATACCAATTTTAAGTCGATCGTATTGACTCAGAAATCATTAATCGTACTTCTCATCGAACTGCGATACCCGCTTCACTCTTTTATTCTTTTTACTCGATTTTTGTCGTGGTTGCTACATTGCTAGTTAATTCGTGTGGTGGTTAACTAGTATATAAATTTAATCAACATTAATTTATATTAATTACATCGCCGTAGAATATTAACTGAAAGATTTATGCAGAATAGCTTTTAAAATTTTGGACAACAACGATGTCGTTTGCTGAAGTGAAATCACACGGAACTAAACAATGGAACAGAAACATCAGAAGGAAGGGGTAATATATCTACTCAAGTGTGCACCCGACCTCCAACTTTTTTTCTTCATAACTTTCAGAAATATTGATATTTTTCAATGAAATTTTCTACAAATACGCTTCAGACGGTATCAATTCCAGTCATATCGGAATTTGTTTTGAAAAAGTTTTCCGAGGGTGAGGAGTGGAGTTTCCGGAAATTTATACCAGTTGAACTTGTTTCCTCATAACTTTACGAAAATGCGTGTTTTAAAATTAAATTTACTACAAATATCTTTCAGAGTGTGTAAATTACGATTATATCGGAATTTGATATAACAAGACAAATTAGTGAACATGCACATATACTTATTGATACACGTCACAATGTTTTATCGAAATTTCAAGTTTCATTTTGTAGATATATGTGACGTGTGCCAGTATGTATGTGTGCTAGCTCATCAACTTATATTTTTACATATCAAATTCTGATATATTTAGAATCTACACCATCTGGATGGTATTTGTAGAAACCTTCATTCAAAAATATCCATTCTTCCGAAAGTTATGAGGAAACAAATTTGGCGGAGGTAGGGCACTCTTGTATAGGTCTGCCGAAAATGTCATGTGTAATATTTGCAACAATACAAATGGTACGGGCGATTAGTTGGCTTGCAGCACGTGTTCGATTTCTACTTGAAGTGAAGTATTTTGCAATTGGACCGTAAATAAAAAAGATTCCACATTTTTATTAAGGCGAAAATAAGATAGATTCTTTTTCTACTTGTTATCTACAACTTCAAACCATAAATGAAACATAGTTTTATTATTATTAAAATTGTGAGAATTTAAAAAAAATACATTTACAATGCTAAGTATGTACAAAATAATTTATTGTAAAAAACATCTTTAGCCAGCATCTTAAGAGTTTTTAGAAATGGAAAAGTAAACCAAAATGTAACCCAAAGCAATCTTCCTTTAATTTGTAGATCACATACTAAAGTAGTACCAAAAGATAATTTTATGGAAAAAGAAAAAATAAAGAAATGAAAACCGTAACATTTCTATGCGATTTGATTAATTATTGGCAACAGGTGACGAACGAAATCGTTACCGTGTTTGTGTATGGAGTATAGATATCCGTTCATTTGTGTGTATGTGTGTGAGAAAAAGAGAGCGAGAGCGAATAATGGAGATGCTGTAATCTACTATTTGCCTAGTGGCATAGTGATGAAGGCATTGGGATCAAGATGCTCAGCCCATGCAGGGCGTTTAACTTTGAGCAAGGCACTTCGTCTCACAGGATCTGGAATTATCGAGATCTGGAATTTCCGGAATCTGAAATTATCCAGTAAATTTTTTTGCTAGTTTATTTTGTCTCTTTGTCTTCTCTCCTGGTGCTGTATGAACATTTAATGTGGTTTCAGAGTAAAGTTTTGGCTGCTATTTCTAGCGTGGTGGTATCTCTTAGATACCCTTGATTATAATTTTAATAATTAATTATTACCTTTGATAATAAGATAGGTATTTTAAATAACGATCTTATCCATATATATATATATATATATATATATATATAGGGTGTCCCAGAAGTCGCGCACCATTCTGGTTTTCATTTAAAATACTTAAAGCATTTTATTATATTACATTTTTTTCAGCGTGTTTTATTGTAGAGTGTGCTCAATTTGTTACAATTAATTTCAATAAAGTGTTTTTGAAATCAATAAGGGTGTATTCTTTTAAAAAACCAGGATGGTGCGCAACTCCTGGGACACCCTGTTTATACACATGATGGACTCTCCCGCCGAAAACGACGTATGAGCGTTCAGCTTTGGCCAAATGACCTTCACAAATGATTTGTTTATAGTGACCAAAAGTTTGGACCGCACATTAGCTCACTCTTTCCATCAAGTCGGCGTTGTCTGAACAGGTGTCACAGTGTGCCACGCGTCAAGTGTTGAAGTAATGGCAGAGCAAAAGGAAATGAAGAGTTTTGCTCAAGAACAGAACGCACCACCCGGTCTATGAATTGAAATCGTGAGTGCAACACTTAAGTGCTGACGCACGAAACTCTAGAACTTTGAGTCACTCTGTTACTTCTGCCAAAATATTAATAAAAAGGAACGGCTGTGTGGTAAGAAGCTTTCTTCTCCACCACATGCTTCCAGGTTCAATCCCGCTGCGTGGCACATTGGGCAAGAGTCTTCTTCTATAGACTCGAGCCAACCGAAGCTCTGCGAATAGAATTGGTAGACGGAAACAGAAAGAATCCCATCGATTTTAATAATTATAAAATACAGTACTGTACTGTATTTTATTATTACTATTTTTATAAATTTGTATATATTTATTTTATAATAAATGCAAAACACCACCACGGATGAATCGACATAAGCTTACATAATAAAGCGCGATAGGTGAATCGCGATATGGCGAGGGGTTACTATATTTGTTTAGAAAAAGAAAACGCGATGATAAAGATGTTAAAGGCAGATTCTACAAATTCTATGCTAAATCGAATAAATCACCTTTATCAAGTAAAAAAACCCCTCAAAACTCGCGTCTCTAGAGTTATCCTTTCGCTACCCAACAACCTTTCCTATCTATCAAATATTTTTATTCAATTATTTTCTGTTGTTTTTATAAATTAAAATTTTAAAAAATTAATACTTGAAGGGAAAAAAAGCAAGTATTCTCCCCTTTTATGTAAGAGTTATGTCCCTGTAATTGCTATTCGACTCGTTTTTTGGAACGATACCTATGTATTCGGTTGGGGCATAGTTATTACGGCTTTATTTCAACAAGTTTTGTTCAACAAAAACAATAACAACATGTAATAAAAACATCTTTAAATGATTATTCTGGAACATATTCACCATCGACTTCAATTACTGCTTCCCATTTGCTTGGCAGACAGTCAGACTGTCATTTGAAGACGTTTTTGCTAAATATTGTTATTGTTGAATAAAATTTGTTGAAAAAAAAAAGCTGCAATAATCATGCACCAACCCAATACACACACATACATGTATATATAGCATTATATAGCTATTTGAAATAGCAATTACAGGGACATTACAGATGCATTTATTTCCCTTTAAGTTAAAATCTTTAAAAAATTACAAAAATTGACATACGAAGAAAATAGACAGGAAAGGTCGACGAGCTGGCAGAAACGTTAGCACGCCGGGCGAAATGCGTAGCTGTATTTCGTCTGCCGCTACGTTCTGAGTTCAAATTACGCCAAGGTCGACTTTGCCTTTCATCCTTTCGAGGTCGATTAAATAAGTGCCAGTTACGCACAGGGGTCGATATAATCGACTTAATCCGTTTGTCTGTCCTTGTTTGTCCTCTCTGTGTTTAGCCCCTTGTGGGTAGTAAAGAAATAGGTATTTCATCTATCTTTACGTTCAGAGTTTAAATTCCGCCGAGGTCGACTTTGCCTTTCATCCTTTCGGGGTCGATAAATTAAGTACCAGTTACGCACTGGGGTTGATGTAATCAACTCAATCCCTTTATCTGTCCTTGTTTGTCCCCTCTATGTTTAGCCCCTTGTAAGCAATAAAAAAATGAGATAGGAAAGGTTGTTGGGTAAGGAAAGGATTGCTCTGAAGATTCGGGCTATATATTTGTTTTCTTTTATTGGATTTAGCGTAGAATTTGTAGATCCTGCCTTTTAAATCCCTTATCATTGCGATTTTTTTTTCTAATGAAAAGGTCATCAGAGTTTTGAAATGGAAAGCGATAAAAATTTTTGTTTAAAAATTGGATCGCAAAAAAAAAAATAATAATAAAGAAAATAATTAGAGTAATTTCCGAGTGAAAAACATAAAAAAAAAAATTAAATGAATATATATTGGAGTTGAAGTGTTTGTGTGTGTATACACACATAATATATGTATGTATATGTATGCAAGTACGATGTATGTATATACATATCTTTTATCTTTTACTTGTTTCACGCATTAGACTGCAGCCATACTGGGGCACCGCCTTGAATTTTTAGTCGAATGAATCGGCCCCAGCACTTATTTTGTTAAGCCTGGTACCTATTCGATCGGTCTCTTTTGCCGAACCACTAATTTACCGGTGTGTGTGTGTGCGTGCGTGTGTGTGAGTGTGTGTGTGTCAGCGTTTGACTTGTATAAATATTAAATCTCTCCCTCGAAATTCTTGGATTTCTCGCTCATGGATTTCCCGTACGTACGTACGTATGTATGTATGTATGTATGTATGTATGTATGTATGTATAGTATTTACTTGAATGTTTGTTTGCGTGTGTATGTGTGAGTGCGTGTGTGTATGTGCGTGCTCGCGCAACATGAAATTTGGTTATGTGAATTCCCGCCAAAATGTATTGCCGAGGGTCGTTGAAGCTTTGCTGCTGCTGATTGCCACGTCAGCAAATAATGATTGGCTGATAACCATTTACGTACACAAGCGTGCTTCTATGGAGGCTCAACGGAGGTTAAACACTTAGCCATGTCTGATGGAATTGGGCGGGAAATCACAGATTTGCGAGGCAGCGCTTTAATATTTTTCCTAGTGAAACGCACACACACACACACACCACACACACACACACACACACACACAGATACACAAGCATGCGCACTCAGATACACACATGTATATAGTATACATGCATTAATTACACTCTGTTCGTAAATATGGTTTCTTAGACAATTATAAATTATAAATTTGTATGTATGTATGTATGTATGTATGTATGTATGTATGCATATAAGCATGCATTTATGTATGTATATATATATATACATACATATATATATATATCATGTGTGGTGATACACACACACACGAACGCACACACACAAGTATAGAGTATACATACATGCGTACATGTATACATACATTAATCATACTCTTTTTACAAACATGCAAGTTCTTGATATTTCTACATCATGGATTGGTAGATAATTGTATGTTATGTATGTACTTATGTACTTATGTATGTATATATGTGTGTGTGTATAAATACATACATATGTGTGTGTATATATATATATATATACACACACACACACACACACACATATATATATATATATAATATATATATATATATATATATTTATATATATATATAGTCCAGGGTGCATACATACATACATACAATTTAAATCCATGATAAAAAAATTAAGAGCTTGCATGTTTGTGAATAGAGAGGGATTAATGTGTGTACGTATACCATATACATGTTGGCATGTATGTGTGTGTGTGTGTGTGTGTGTGTGTGTGTAGGTGTGTGTGTGTGTGTCTGCGTTTGTCATGTATAATTATTAAATTTCTGCCTCGAAAATCCTGGGATTTCCCGCTCATATTATTTATAGTTAATATCTAATTGGACTCACACCTTTTTCTCATAAGAATAAATATGAATCTCTTAGATTCTATTCCTCTGCTATTTCCTTTTTCAAGTTCATTGTAAATTTTGTTTATACTTCCTGCACTGAAGAGTACATTGATATACATAATTAATTAATTAATCAATTTAATTAATTTAACCTTATTCAATTCCAACATGAATTTGCTTGATTTTTATATCTCTGTACGAAATGATCGTCTGCATGAATTAAAATTCTCTTATATTTTGTAACAACTTATCTTCTCCACTTTTAACTAAATTGAAGACTTCTATGGGATTTCTTTCCATAGATTCACCACACATCATATATGTATATATATATATATATATATATATATATATATATATATATATATATATATATATATATATATATATAAGTAAATAAATGGTACAACAAGGCATCGATATTTACTGGAAAATAGCAATCGTAATAAATACGACGCTATTGTATAGTTTCACTGCGTAAATACTAGCAAAGACGCGTGTGTGCAACAAACATGAAAAAAATTTGTCTTACCTCCAGGAAGAACATCTGAAAAATGGAAAACCTAGAATCGGATAATGCAGGACCAGCTTCAGACTCTTCAAATACGTTTGACAACGTAGATTTGATTTGTCTTCATCAGCTGCATATACCTAGACAATATTTCAAATGTTGCCACATCTATGCCATTTATTACGATTGCTATTTTCCATTAAATATCGGTGCCTTGTTG
>NC_043002.1:58311528-58344028 GCF_006345805.1 Octopus sinensis | reverse complement strand
CACATGATCAGCTATACCCGATTTATCAATATCTCCACGTGTCACAGCTTTGAAACTTGATGGAAATGTTGACCTTCTGTGTAGAGACTACCTACTTCATTATGGACACTTATATATATATCGACAAGAAGTGGGTTTTATGAACAAATATCCGTAAAATGTAAATAATGTAAATAATGTAAATAATTCCTCATCTCTTATTATATTTACTACTTCTCTTTCTTCTCACCTAACTTTCTTCTCTTCCTGCATTCTTTCCTTTCTTTCTTCCTTTCTTTCTGGCCTTTCCCGTTCAAAATAAAACCTTACTCATCAGATTTTCGAACAATTTTAGGAAAGAGTGAATTTTTGATTCGCTCTTCCAATTTTGTTATTATCTATTTTTTTTATTCATTTATTTCCTGCAATCTTTGTTTATTATTTGATTGAGCTATGTGTTTGGACGACAAGCAAAGAAACCCGAGAAGTCCTGTCATTTTATGTTTGGACCACTTCTCCCTGAAACTAATCTAAGTCTCTACGTAACTGCATACACACCTTCCAATGACGTAAACTAGTAAACAGCAGTTGTGTCTCATTTGTGAAATGATTGGGAATGTACATGCGTATGATTTTTCTTCGAGGTTTGTTTAAATCAGGTGTTCTAAGGCATTGTTTCACCTATGGACACCTTTGATCATTATTCTATTCTGGTAGACACTAGAGCCATTCCATGATTAAAAATAAAACTAGTTTTACAGAAACTTCTTTCAAAATTCCTATTTCGTTTTTCACACATTCACTTGTGTAGGTTGAACACTTTAAAATGTTAGAGAAAGGAACCTGGCTGTTTCTTGCAATACATAACCAATACATACATCTAAAGCAAATTATTTTCAGGGTCCCTTCAAAGAACATTTAAGTTCTCTACCTAAGACTTTTTGAGTTCTCTGTGTTTGCAAATGTATGGTTGATTTAGTGTCTTGACCGAGGAGTGCCGGCTGTGTGCATCTATTCATCTAAAGAATCTCAGATCAAGAATCTTTAGAATGTCTTACAGACCTTCACTGTGCCGCTAATAGATCGGATCTACAGAATCTGCATCAGTCTCGTTTGGACTTTCTTGAAAAAGAAAAACAAGTATTTCTAGGTTTTCGTATATGTATGTATGTATGCATGTATATGTATGTATGTATGTATGTATGTACGTATGTATGTATGTATGTATGTATGTATGTATGTATGTATGTATGTATGTATGTATGTATGTATGTATGCATGTATGTGCGTGCGTACGTATGTATGTGTGTCTACACCAGAGCGGCAATTAGTAACAAAACTTTTTCTTTCTCCCAATTTTTGTTTTCTTTTTATTTTTTCACTGACCGCGCCCTCTAGCTTTTGTCTTATATTTACTACTTCTCTTTCTTCTCACCTAACTTTCTTCTCTTCCTGCATTCTTTCCTTTCTTTCTTCCTTCCTTCCTTTCTGGTATTTCCCGTTCAAAATAAAACCTTCTTACTCATCAGATTTTCGAACAATTTTAGGAAAAAGTGAATTTTTGATTCGCTCTTTCGATTTCGTTATTATCTATTTTTTTTTATTCATTTCTTTCTTTCTTTATTTTTTTTATTTGATTGAGTTATGTGTTTGGACGACAGGTAAAGAAACCTGAGAAACCCGATCAGTTTATATTTGGACCCCTTCTCTCCCAAACTTACCTAAGTAACTACGTAAGTAGGAGAGGCTGTGTTGCGATAAGCTTGCTTCCCAACCACATAGTTCCAAGCTCAGTCTCACTGCGTGACACTTGAGCAAGAGACTTCAACTATGGTCTCGGGCCTACCAGAACCTTGTGAGTGGATTTGATAGACAGAACCCGAAAGAATCCCTCCGTATATATATATATATATTATATATATATATATATATATATATATATATATATATATATATATATATATATATATACATACATACATATATTTGTATATGTATATTTACATATATATGTATATGTATGCATATATATATATATATATATATATAATATATATTATATATATATATACACACACATATATATATATATACATACACATATATATATATATATATATATATATATATATATATATATATATATATATACATATATATGTATATATATATATATATATATATATATATTATATTAAATTAGAGATAAAACCACTATTAGGCAAATCATACAAAGAAAAACTTAAGCCAATACATAAGATTAATTAATTTATATTATTTTAAATATATATCAAAATTATTAAAAAAAGATAATTAGTATAACACTACGATCGTTTCATGGCTGTCCAATTCGAGTTACAGTCATTCTTGGCGAGGTTTAATCATTGATTAAACCTCGCCAAGTTAAATATTTCAATCACCTGAAGAATGACTGTAACTCGAATTGGACACCCATGAAACGATCGTAGTGTTATACTAATTATCTTTTTTTAATAATTTTGATATATATTTAAAATAATATAAATTAATTAATCTTATGTATTGGCTTAAGTTTTTCATTGTATGATTTGCCTAATAGTGGTTTTATCTCTAATTTAATATAATATAATATTTTACTATAAAATTGGATTCAATCCTAAATCTGATTTTTCCCTGTAAGTTTGGATTTATTCCCTAATATTTTATTATATATATAATATATAATATATATATATATATATATATATATATATATATATATATATATATATATATATATATATATACATAAATACATATATAGTAAAAAATTGAGGAAAGGAATTCCTTCAAAGGGGTGTGTAAAAGATCCAATTCAATGGTACATCAGTTGAATACCACATAAATAAGGGTGTAATGCAGATTACAAGCAATAAATTAAGTAGAGAGATACAATTGAGACGGTGTGTTGGGCAAAAAGTTATCCACACGTCCAAGCATCTAACGCAAGGCTTCTCAATCGAGGTCCATATGGACACCGGGTCTCCATATAAGATTTCTGGAGGTCCACAGAAGAAATGCTATTTTTTCTGTTTGGCTGCCAAGGTCAATTTCTGTTCGAACTGAATTCATATTCAGTGTAATGAAACATTTTTATAGGCTAATGAATGCCACGTAAATAATTTTCGCCATAAATCAATAGATAAAGAATTATTAGCTATTAACGTTTAAAAATTTTGGGTAATTTTAGCCAATCGCAAGCCACAGACACATTCATGCCGGTTTCCAAAGTAACAAGACGAACATGAGAACTCTTTTGTTTGCGAGAAAGCACGTATTGACTAATATGTTCCGGTCGTTGAGATGGTTGTTATATGTGCTAAAAATAGCAACCAAATAGGAATAAGCCTTAAATCACGCACCCCCACAATATATTTTTTATTTTCGCATAATCGCACGAAGTCCCTCGTGTACAATAAAAAATGCTCTCAAAAACCTCAAAAACAAAAAAAGGTTATAAGAAGTTATATTCTGTGCGTATTTCATTTGTTTACAATTTCATATAAAAACACAAGTGCTATTTTCAGGATGTTGACAAAATGTGCAGTCACGCACAAAATGACAGCTTCCAAATCCTGTTTCCTAGCTGGGTGAAAAATCATCAAACTTTAAACCTCTATAACTTTTAAAAACTCCAGCAATTCAGCTTGGAAATCTACATTAATGTACCAAATTTTTAAATTTTTAATTAACTTTGATTTTTGAAATCTTGCTAGCCAAACAGAAAAGATCCATGAAATGTTGTAAATTGTAAATGCTGTAATTTTCGGGAGCCCTGGAAAATTGTGATTTACACCAGTAGTTTCTAATGAGGACCCCCTCTTGCAATGTAGGCCCTTGTACAATGGTGCATTCTGGCCAAGAAACTTGTTTAAAAATTGCACAGTAAAACGTTGTTAGAAATCCTGTCTTTACTAATTTATTTCCAGTTTCCGTCTACCAAATCCACTCACAAGGCTTTGGTCGACCCAAGGCAATAGTAGAAGACACATTCCCAAGGTGCCACGCAGTGGGACTGAACCTGGACCCATGTGGCTGGTAAGCAAGCTACTTACCACATAGCCACGCGTGCGCCTATTCTGTGTATATGTATACGTATATATGTGTACCTATATATATATATATATATATATATATATATATATATATATATATATATATATTGTATAGAGGGCATTATTACACATAAATGCCTCACACTAAGAGGGACATAAGTCATTACTACCAAAATTTCACTAATCGTACCTAATTCGTAATTATTTTCGAATTTTTTTCTCTTATGAGGTTTTTCACGCTAACTACCTGATAATTTCTTGTTAAGATTCCTTATTAAGAAGTTATCCTTAATTGTTAAATTTATTCCGAAGAAATACTTTTCCTATCCGACATGCAGTTCGAGAAAGCCCGCCATTTACCGAATATAGGATTTATAAACATTTCCATGTGCTTCGCCGGAGAGAGCAGATGTCTGTTCGACTTCGCCAGGTATATTGATCGTTTATTTATGATGTGTTCAGAATCAGTTCTACTGATGAACATAGACGTATTTGATGCGTTAAGTGTGAAATCACAGGTGATATAGAACTAAATTCATTTTTTAATTGTCCTGCTTTGAAAACTGCATTAGGTACGATTAGTGAAATTTTAGTGAAATTTTGGTAGTAATGACTTATGTCCCTCTTAGTGTGAGGCATTTACGTGTAATAATGCCCTCTATACAATATAAATTAATATTTTCAAAAGGAAAAAAAAATTATTTTCGAATTTTTTTCTCTTATGAGGTTTTTCACGCTAACTACCTGATAATTTCTTATTAAGATTCCTTATTAAGAAGTTATCCTTAATTTTTAAATATATATATATATAGGTCGGATCAACAAAAAAAAAAAAAATATATATTGAGAAAAAAATGTCGTCAGAATTTTGGAAAAAATCCTTTATTTCATTCCCCTCTAGAACTTGTCAAATATGATTTTGTGAATGTACAAACAGCTTGTTCATTTATATAAGACAGATGTTTTTGGGGTGTTTTGTTTAGAAGAGAACATTGTTTTTTTTTGGGGGGGGGGGAGGTTCCAAGACAATGGAGTTGGATAGATAGGTAGATTGGCTGATTGATAGATAGATAGATAGATAGTAGATAGATAGATAGATAGATAAATAAATAAATAAATAGATAGATAGATAAATAGATAGATAAATAAATAAATAAATAAATAGATAAATAGATAGATAGATCGATAGATAGATAAATAGATAGATAGATAGTCAGACAGATAGACAGATGGGTACTCCCTTGAGGGTATCAAAAATATATAACCCGGCGATTTCATAGAGACATCAAACAATGGATCGTCTTTAAAAAAATAAATAAAAATTAAAGATAAAATATAAAAATAAAAAACAAGTGTGGTTTGGTCATCATTGAAAGTCTTGCTTTCTTTCTCCCGCTCTTTTTTCTTCCTTTCTATTCTTCTTTTCCTTTTCCTTCCTTTTTCCTCTTTTCTTTCTTTTACTCGTCTTTGAGTTATATTTAGAATATATCCCTTCCAAACATTTATTTTGGTGGGTAATTTTTTGGTAAAGTGTAGTTCTGCATGAAAATACATTAGTATAATATTTGCAAATTAACAATTTGAAAAATCAATCAGTATATAAAATAAAACGAATATATATATATATATATCTGTATATATATAAGGCAGGATGTGTGTGTGTGTGTGTGTGTGTGTGTGTGTGTGTGTGTACGTGATTGTAATTTATGCACGTCCACAAATTAGCACGCATGTCACTCCAATTTTAGGAGGACTTTCGTCAGCACCCTACTTGGGTTTTGTTAACTTATTTTTTTTCCGAGGCACCGGCGGATACCGGGAAAAATCTATTTTCAGCCATAGCTTTTACCTAATTTCAAGGTTGCTAAACATGAGTTAAGTCCCTTCTAGCCATAGCCAAGCGAAAGTGTGTGTGTGAGGGAGAGAGAGAGAGAGAGAGAAGTTGTGTTGATGTATGTGTGTGTGTCTGTAGGGAGAGGGAGTGTTTCGCAACGTCTAACAAAACTAGTAAAGAAAAAGTATGTGTAAGGAAGAGTGGGAGATCAGCGTCTAACAGAAAAAACAAGGTAAGGACAAAGTGAGAGAGAGAGGAGAGAGAGAGAGAGAGAGAGAGAGGGAGAGTAAGTCACAGCGTTCATAAAAAATAAAATGTAAAATGTTTTGTTTTTTCTTAAACACGAGATATAGTGTTCAAATTTAGGATGATTTTGAAAGACCCTATATTTTATAATCAGAGTATATATACTTTCTCACACAACAATTACGATATATTTATTTTAAATCATTTATTTATTTTAAATCGTTCATCTTTCTACCCCACTCTCTCAACACATTACTTTGGGTGCGAAAGAGCTTTGTTTTTTTATTTTACGCTGAGTAAAAAAGTGTTTTGTTGACAATCCATTTATTTAACAACAAAGAAACAAAGACGTAGGTAACAGTTTGTCAGTAATATAAATGGGTACAATTTCCGAGGCTTCCACCACTGTCCACTCCGTTTCACGGACCACAAAATGGGTTTTGTAGCATATTAGGATGCCAGAGTAGTAGATTTCACGCAAAAAACAATTTTTTTTCTTAGTGAAAATCGTGCGAGTGTTAATCTACAAATTTAGCAACGTTTTTCCCATTCATTTCTGTTTATGAACATGCGTGCAAAAAACATATGCAATAGGTTTACGTACGTACGTGTGTGTATGTGTGTTCGTGTGTGTTGCCCATATATATTATATTATTTAATATTATATTATACATACATATATATATATATATATATATATACAACCCCCACATATATATATAATATATATATATATATATATAATATATATATATATAACCAATTTCAACGAATTTCGCCCAAATTTGACGTCGATATTACTTAGTTTGGTTTGAAATAAAGAACTTGATTAGCTTAATAATCCTAACTTAATCCCGGGCAAGGCCGGGTTATACTGCTAGTATATAATAAATCTCTGAGCGAGGTATATACAGTAACTGCACGACATCGTGAAGAATATTTGCCACTTAAATGTGGCTAACCCCTAAGGGTGGATGCTACTGTAGCTTGTAGCCCCAGGAAGACATATCCTCCAGCTGGCTTATAGCTCACTCAGAGATTTATTATTGCTTATTTACACTTTTTCGAGGTCAGTGACTTTTCGTCACTGGAAAAAGAATATATAGATATTTGCATTGGGAACCACTTCACATCGACAACACGCTGATGACGGGTCAATACCCAGAAACTCGGGACCGTGTGTATCACATCAGGTTGGAGATGGGAAGGATGACTTCTCTTTGCAAATACTGATAGGGTACAGAAAGTGTGATAATAGCCAGTTGGAGGAGATGTCTTCTTGGGGCTACAAGCTACAGTAGCATCCACCCTTAAGGGTTAGCCACATTTCAGTGGCAAATATACTTCACTATATATATATATATATATATATATATATATATATATATATATATATATATATATATATATATAATATATATATATATATATATATGTTTGTGCACACTCACACACACACATACGTAAAGTTAGAACATCCCAATGCTACACATAGATATGTCTGAACATTTATAGTGATGAGCCACATATGGAATAAAGAATTCAAATTCTCCACTTTACCTTCAAGCATTTAATGTTAGGGAAGATTCCTTGATGAAGTGTGTGTGTAGTTGGGAATATGTCCAAGTTTATACAATGTAACTTCGATCACGCCTCTTTTAATTCCATGATTTTGCGTTAGAGAACATTAGTATAACACTTACAAAACGTACTGTTTCTGCTTTTCTTTCAAACATTCAACTTTTGAGAGAATTTTTTGATGAAATGTAGTTCCACTGTTTTCGGTATTGCGGATCGTCCCATGCACATTTGTAAAAGGAAAAATTTTTAATTTTCCATCGCCGCATATTTCCAGATGCTTACTTAATGGAATCTTGCGTAATTCTTCTTGTCGGATATGTTGCCTGTGGATTCTTGCACGTTGGCAGAGGGAATCCTAATTATAATTATGCTTATAATTATAGAATTTTTGTATAAGGTAATCGATAATGGTTCTTTTACATACCGAACTACTTGGTAAAATTATTAATTATGAATTGATTAATTAATTTTACACTTTATTATTATTGATAACATAATTCACTCCCTGAGAGTAAACTGCAGTTTCTGCGGAATTACTCGTGGCACACGTGGGTGATTGAGGAAGAATGCGAGATCTCATTCGTCTGTTTGAATTCGGAAGTACTGGTTTTTGGATATATGCTATTCGATGGCGCATGGTCAAGTACGTATGTTAATTATCAGTGTTCTCAAATTCAAAATTGAAATACTATACTGAAGAAGGGAATAAGTGAGTAAATATATGATTTTGCATCTTTTTACATCTCTTTAACACAGAAACGTGTATATAGTTAAATAAAGCCTGCGCACATATATATATAGATAAATATACATACATACATACATTCATACACACACACACACACACACACACACACCACACACACACACACACACACTCACACACACACACAAATACATACATGTGCATAAATTATTATTAAAATGTATTGCTTTTTTGCCAGATTAGAGTTGTTTTATTAAATTACCAAGTTCACCCTGAAATACCTTTCGCGCCGTGTGTGTACACCTAGACACATACATATACACGATGATTGATACATCCAAACACACATACATACATACATATATACATACATATATATATACATACATACGTACATATATGCATTACATACATACAAGCATTACATACATACATACATACATACAAACATACATACATACTACATTACATTTCATATATACATACACGCATACAAACACATACATATACATACGTACATACACACATACATATACGTTCATACGTACATACATGTACATACATACATATACATACATACATGCATACATACATACATACATATATATATACACACATACATATATGTTCATACATACATACATACATACATGCATACATACATATATACATATACATACATACATACATACATACATACATACATACATACATACATATACATACATACATTTATACATACACGAAAACCTAGAAATACTTGTTTTTCTTTTTCAAGAAAGACCAAAAGCGACTGATGCGGATTCTGCAAATCCGATCTATTGGCGACACAGTGAAGGTCTGTAAGACATTCTAAAGATTTTTGATCTTAGTTGAATAGATGCACACAGCCGGCACTCTTCGGTCAAGACGCCAAATCAACCATACATTTGCAAACACAGAGAACTCAAAAAGTCTTAGGTAGAGAACTTAAATGTTCTCTGAAGGGACCCTGAAAATAATTTGCTTTAGATGTATGTATTGGTTATGTATTGCAAGAAACAGCCAGGTTCCTTTCTCTAACATTTTAAAGTGTTCAACCTACACAAGTGAATGTGTGAAAAACGAAATAGGAATTTTGAAAGAAGTTTCTGTAAAACTAGTTTTATTTTTAATCATGGAATGGCTCTAGTGTCTACCAGAATAGAATAATGATCAAAGGTGTCCACAGGGGAAAAATGCCTTAGAACACCTGATTTAAACAAACCTCGAATAAAAATCATACGCATGTACTGGGTTGGCAACTAACTTCCTGCCGTCTTTTTAAATTTTGGAATTTATTGCGTTTTTAAATTTTGGAATCTATTTTTTCCGAGAATTCTATTTTTTTAATCATTTTGGAATCTATTTTTTTTCTAGCTAATTTTAGTTAATTTTTGTTTATTTTCAGATCATTAAAATGGAATGTCAAGTGAAGAAAAACGAGCATTTTCGACACCTCCTTTTTGCTCTTAATCAAGGTTCTAAGGCCGCAAAAGCTACTCGCAACCGTTGTGCTTTGTATGGAGAGGGTGCCATAGCTGAAAGAACCGCTCGTGGTTGGTATGCCAAGTTAAAAAAAGTGGAAATTTTGACCTCCAAGATGCACCTCGTTCTGGCCGTCCAACTGGAGTCGATGAAGAGCGATTAAACCAAATTTTGCGCGAAAATTCTTGTCAAACGACAAGGGAACTGGCAGAGAAAATGGAATACTCCCACACTGCTATAGAGAAGCATCTTCACTCGATGGGAAAGGTTCAGAAGTATGGAGCATGAGTTCCGCATGCTTTAAGTGACAACAACAAAAATCAATGAGCCACAATTTCCGCTGGTTTGCTTGCACGTCAACGCTCAACTCATGGACACAAGCAAAGATTTCTTTACCGAATCGCTATTTGCAACGAAAAATGGTGCGTGTACATCAATATGAAGCAGCGCAAGGAATGGCTTAGCCCCGGTAAACAAGTTACACCGCGTGTGAAACAATTTATTCATCCGCGTAAAACGAGGTTGTGCGTATGGTGAGACTGGGAAAGGATCATCCATTAAGAATTGCTTGAACGGAACCAAACGGTCAACGCGGAACTCTATGCTCAACAGATGGAACGACCCAACACGGCTATTCAAGAGAAAAGACCTAATCGGCAGCATGGAGTTCTTCTGCTGCACGACAACGCCCGCCCTCATATCGCCAATATGACCAAAGAAGCCATTCAAACGCATGGCTGGGAAGTGCTGCCACACCCACCGTACTCTCCTGATTTGGTACCAACGGATTTCCACCTCTTTCGATCTCTTTCGAATGCTATGTGCTGTGTCGTTCAATACAGATGTAGAATTGAGAGGTTGGTTGGATCAATTTTTCGAGTCGAAATCGGATGATTTCTACCAACGAGGTATTGAAAATCTTGTTGAGTGTTGGGAAGAAGTTGTAAACAACAAGGATGAATACATTATTGATTAATTAGTTGTTATTTTTTATTAAACTTTTTAAAAAATCTAAATTTTAAAAAACGGCGGGAACTTAGTTGCCAACCCAATACATTCACAAACCCGGGACTTCCTAATCATTTTACAAAGAGACGTAACTGCTGTTAACTAATTTACGTGACCGAAAGGTTATGTATACAGTTAGGAAGAGACTTAGAGGAGTTTCAGGGAAAAGTGTTCTAAATATAAAGGGCGTCTCATGTTCCTTTGCCTGCCTTCCAAGCAACATAGATCAATCAAATAATAAATAAAGTTAGAAGGAAATAAATAAATCAATAAATAATGACAAACGTTTTCCTCAAATTGTTCGAAAACCTGATGAGTGAGAAAATTTTCTTTTGAACGGGAAAGACCAGAAAAAGAAGGAAGAAAGGAAGAAGAAAGGAAAGAATGCAGGAAGAAAGGAAAGTTAGGTGAGAAGAAAGAAAAGCAATAAATATAAGAAAAAAGCTAGAGGGCGCGGTCAGTAAGAAAGAGGAAAAAAATAAAAAGAAAAAATTGGGAGGAAGAGAAAGTTTTGTTACTAATTGCCGCTCTGGTGTAGACACACATACATACGTGCGTACGCACATACATACATACACACACACGCGCGCATGCATGCCTACATACATACATACATACATACATACATACATACATACATACATACATACATACATACATACATACATGCATACATTCACATATACATACATGCATGCATACATCATACATATATACATGCATACATACACGCACATATATACACATACATGCACACATACACACATGCTTACATACATACACATGCATATACCCCCATACATACATGCACATACATACACATATACAAACATGCATAGAAACACGCGAATGCATGCATAACACACACATACATACACACTTAGACATATACTCACACATATATACACACACGTAGACATACATACACACACATACATGCATGCATACATACTTGCGCACACATACATAGATTGATACCTACATTTATGCATATATTTTCTGTCTTACACACACACACACACACACTCTCTCTCTCCCTCTCTCTCTTACATCCACCTTCACACCCACACCCGCACATGAACTAATATTTTAATGAGGATTATATTTCCAGCTCTAAGTCATCGAGCTGGCAGAATCGTTAGCACGCTGGACGAAATGCTTCACGGTATTTCGTCTGCCGCTACGTTCTGAGTTCAAATTTCGCCGAGGTCGACTTTGCCTTTCATCCTTTCGGGGTCGATTAATTAAGTACCAGTTAAGCACTGGGGTCGATATAATCGACTTAATCCGTTTGTCTGTCCTTGTTTGTCCTCTCTGTGTTTGGCCCTTTGTGGGTAGTAAAGAAATAGGTATTTCGTATGCCGTTACGTTCTGAGTTCAAATTCCGCCGAGATCGACTTTGCCTTCCATCCTCTCAGGGTCGATTAAATAAGTACTTGTTACGAACTGGGGTCGATCTAATCGACTTAATCTCTTTGGCTGTCCTTGTTTTCCTCCTCTATGTTTAGTCCCCTGTGGGCAATGAAGAATTAAATGTATTTCCCAACGCATTGAAAAACAATATATACCGCACAAGAGCATTGGAACTCTGCAGAATGTGTGGGAAGTGGGCTGAAAGTGTGACTCACATTGTTAGTGCTGGTGAAAATTTTGCGCAGAAAGAGTACGAGCGTAGACACGACAAAGTAACCCATAACTTCCACTGTCTACTATGCCGTAAGTATGGATATGAGTTTACATACACCGAAAAAGGTAATGGATGAAAAAGGGAAGGCACCTCCCCTCCCCCCGGGACTTTGATTTCTAGACAGACAAAGTGTTAGCGCACCGAAGGCCGGATGTAGTAACCTTTAGCAGAGACAAACAAGAGTGCCTAATAATCGACGTGGCAGTGCCAGGAGATCAACATATCATCATGAAAGAAAGAGAAAATGTTGATAAATATGGAGACCTGAGAATTGAGATCGCTAAGATGTGGCAGCTACGAGAGTCGAACATAAAGGTTATCCCTAGTGTCATCGGAGCAATGGGTTCAATACCACCCAATCTGATAAAACATCTGAATCTTAGAAATACCCTAGATGTATTATAAAAGTCGGCATTATTTGGAACTGCACGCATATTGCATAAAGTACTGTCGTCTGAGGTCCTTGTTGTGACTTGACAAACAGTATAAACCCCCGGTAGACACAATATCTTCAATACACAACCTCACGATATTGTATACTGTTGGACGTCTTTGATAATAATAGTAATTTTAATACGATATCCCGATTACTACTTATGTGAAAATTTATTGACTGGAACACTCGCAGAGTCAATGTACGAACATCTGGAAAACAATGGAGTTCTGCCACATGAGCAGAAGGGTTGCAAGCGTAAGTGCAGAGATACCAAGGATCAATTCCTGGTAGACTAAACTTTACTTAGAGACTGCAAGAGGAGGAAATGTAACTTAGCCATGTCATGGATCGACTATCGTAAGGCGTCCGATATGATCCCACATTCTTGGATTATGGAGTGTATGAACCTGTTTGGGATTGCATCGAATGTTGAGTGATTGCTTGGAAAAAGTATGGCAAATTGGAGGACGGACCTGACAGTATACGGAAGAAGTTTAGGGACAGTAGAAATTAGGAGGGTGCTTGATACCACTAACACTGATTCTGAGGAAAGCAAAAGCTGGGTATGTATTCAAAAACCGCCAGCAAAATGTCAACCATTTGTTATTCATGGATGACCTCAAACTTTATGGCAAAGAAGAAACCCAAGTCAGTGCTCTCGTTGATACGGTGTATACCTTCAGTGCTGATATCAGGGCGGAGTTCGGACTGAGAAAGTGTGGTATGTTAGTCTTGAAGAGAGGCAAAATCAAATGTATGGGCGGGCTAACGATACCGTCGAGGTATGTTATGAAGCAGATAGAAGAAACGGGCTATAAGTACTTGGGGATTTTGGAAATGGATAAATTGATGGAGGAAGAAATAACAGAAAAATTTAAGGTGGAGTACTTGCGCAGACTGAGACTGATCCTTAAGTCGAAATTAAATGGACAGGATAAGATCGAAGCTATCAAAACCTCGGCGATTTCACTCCTTAGATATGGAGCAGAGGTAATCTCATGGACAGTAGACGAACTAAACAACTTAGACAGAAAGACAAGGAAGTTGCTAACTAGATATGGGTCACTCCACCCAAAAGGTGACTCAGACAGACTGTATGTACCAAGAAAAAGAGGGTGAAACGGACTTATTGGATGCGAACACAGCATTAGAGCAGAAGAAAGCAACATAGCATGGTATGTAAAAAATGCCACAGAATCGCTATTATTAGATGTAGGAAGGTCAAGCTTGTGTAGAATGAAAGATTGCAAAGATAAAGCACTATACAAGAAATTGAAAAAATAGGTGGGTAAAGAAAAGAATGCATGGTCAATTTCATAGGGATGTTGAAGATAAGCCAGATAGAGAAAAAAGATGGCTGTGAATTACCAAAAGTGATTTAAAACCGGAAATGGAGGCTCTAATCTGTGCTGCCCAAGAGCAAGCACTAAGAACAAACTCCATGAAATACAGAATTGACAACACAACAGAAAGTGATAAGTTCAGATTCTGTGGACAAAATGGTGAAACCATATGGCATACGCCACTGGCCCAGAAGGAATATAAAAGACGCCACGGCAATATAGCCAGGCTTGTCCATTGGACACTTTGCAACAAGTATGGACTTGACAGAGCAAAAAATTGGTACGACCACAAACCTGAAGGCATCGTAGAAAATAGAAATGCGAAGATCCTATGGGATTTTATGAGTCAGTGCGAGCATGAGATAGAGAATAGGAAGCCGGACATAGTCTTAATTGAGAAAGAAAACAAACTATGCTGGATCATAGATATAGCATGCCCAGCTGACAACATGGTATGCGATAAGGAAGAAAGAAAAGTCGAGAGATATGACAGTTAGCTTGGGAGATTAAGCAGTTGTTGTCGATGAAAAAGGTAGCAGTAGTACCAATAATAGTCGGAAACCTAGCAACAGTGAGCAAAGATCTCGAGAAGTACGTGGAACAAATAGGGGCTGCAATAAGGGTGGAGCACTTGCAGAAAACAGCACTGCTTGGAACCGCTCGAATACTCCGGAAGGTGCTCGAAAAATAAGAGGTTCACTGGTAGTGAACAGCTGACACTGGTAGTGAACAGCTGACACTGGTAGTGAACAGCTGACACTGGTAGTGAACAGCTGACACTGGTAGTGAACAGCTGACACTGGTAGTGAACAGCTGACACTGGTAGTGAACAGCTGACACTGGTAGTGAACAGCTCACACTGGTACATCTCCAGCGTTAGAAGCTGTGCAAAAGCAATAATAATGATAATAATTATAATAATAATGATAATAATAATAATAATAATAATAATAATAATAATAATAATAATAATAATAATAATAATAATAATGATAATGATAATAATAAAAAAAAATATTCAGACAAATACATTACAAAAACACTAGGACTTACAAACACATATAACATACAGAAAATTGCACTACTAGGCACTGCACACATCCTACGCAGAACACTTTCCATACAATAACCATCAGAGCATCACAACAAATCACAGCACATACCCAAGGCACACAGAGCTGCGCTCGGTAGTGAAATGAAAGCATGCTATAAAAATAAAACTACTGAATAATAATAATAATAATAATAATAATAATAATAATAATAATAATAATAATAATAATAATAATAATGATAATAATGATAATAATAATAATAATAATAATAATTTTATTATTATTATTATTATTATTATTATTATTATTATTATTATTATTATTATTGAGTGAGAGAGCAGTGCCATCAAAGTGACACTGGGGTAAATATACGACGGCCCAGTATACCATCATGACTACCCGTCTGATAAGGGTACACCAGGCACATGCATCACAACCATATGTGCGTGACATGGTGATCTCATATGAAGATAAACAGCACATGACCTTGCAGGTGGGGCCCAGTTACAATTTTCTTCTGGTCGAGTAGCCCATCCCACTCAAAGGTCCTTGAATAAGGGTATTTAAGGATGTTAAATGAAACACCCATGTTTCGAGGTGAATTATTTAAACCCCAAATAATCCCTCTCAACACATGGCTATGATGCTCCTCCACTACTTCTGCTCGTGATGAGAGATGCACATATCGTCAGCCACTAAGGGAAATGCTCAACTGGTTAAGGTCAAACAACTGACAAGCAAATCTGTGGTATTGAGCAAAATATTTGCTGTAGCCCATCTTTTATACCAAGACAAAACAATGTACAGGATAACACTTCCAATCAGTTAAGATCAGAATGCATCAGGGCATTTATTATTATTATTATTATTATTATTATTTCAATTTTTTGCTACAAAGGCAGCTTGGTGGCGGTAGGGATGAGTCGATTACATCGACCCTTCTTTACAATGGATTTGTCAGCATTTACAGGCACTGAGAGGGAATTTGGAAAGTGTCCCCATATGTACCTAAACACTTGTCACATCCTCTGTTAAGGACGAAATAAGATTTCTTTCAGCTAGTTCATTTCCTCATTTTTTCGTTTTCATTTCTCAATCTTGTACTTTCTTGTACTTGTTCATATTCCCCAGAATTGTTCATAAGTACTTTGACTTCTACTAACCCGTCTTATCTTAGTGATCCCTATTTTATTTTGATACTATGCTTCACTCTCCCATCTTACCATCGCAATCTCTCCTACTATCGACGTAACCGTGTTGTCTCTCTCTGTACTACGCCTTAGTGTCATTTTATTACTATCGCAGCTATTAGTGTCGATGGCACCACTACTACCCCCGTTACCACCACCACCACCACCACCACCACCACCACCACCTCAACAACAACAACAAGTACAACAGTAACTACAACTATTACTCTTACCACTACTGAACTACTACAACCAATACCCCTCAAAACTACTATAATTACTAGCGCATTTAATACCACTGTCACATATTTTGAGAGACCTACTCCTCGATTTTTAATCTTCTGGCTTACATCATAATCATTCTGACAAAAATAAAACCAACTGGACCAAAACGACTGACCTACATAGGTAACCACCTACCAAAACGACAAACTTCAATGTGGAACTGAACCAACGAATTCATAGATTAGGTGCAGTGTGTAGATTTGGTGCAGTGTGACCTCGCCAGTAAATAGATCACGTAACAAAAATTTTGTCATGTAACAAATAAACCTTACTACTCTAGGCACAAGGCCTGAAATTTGAGGGGAGTGGGGATAGTTGATTACATCGACTCTAGTACTCGACTGATACTTAATTAATCGAGCCCGAAAGGATGAATTGCAAAGTCGACTTCGGCGGAATTTGAACTGAGAACGTAGCGACAAGCGAAATATTACCAAGCCCAGAATGCTAACGATTCTACCAGCTAACTGCTTTAGATATTAATAATAATAATTATTATTATTATAGTCCTGTTGTCAAATGGGAGTGGCAAAACAAACAAGGATACGCACAGGCCTACTATGTTTGTATGTGTGTGTGTGTGTGTTACCACTACAGTGCTCATAATTTGAATGTTTCATTTTGCCTTCTAACGCCGGAATAACTTATTCGCTTTACCCGCATATTTCATTCTAAATTTCCAAAATTTCCCAAGGAAATAAGCACCAATTAGTCTTGGAATATTACCTGAAAGAGACCAACTTCATCCCGACTCAGGTGAGACATATTGTGTGTTAGAAACACATTTACGCATGAAAGTACACAACTGGTGTTATTTAACTTCAGGGTGGTAGTGATTTTAAGTTTTCCAAATGAGGCCATTTCGTATATTTTTTCACGCATATATCTCTCTCTCTCTCTCTCTCTCTATATATATATATATATATATATATAAATCAAAATCAAATCAAAATCAATATATATCTGTATATATTATATATATATTATTATATATATATATATAATATATATATATATATATAATATATATATATATAACTATATATATATATATAAATGGATGAATGAATTATCCTTTGTTTACAGTTAACATGGAAAATTCAATAGACAGGTACCAGGAATAAACAGTTACAAAGGAATAAGCGGTGTAAAATAATGTAATCTTCTCATGAGGAAAGAAAGAGAACCTAACTCAACAACAAGACATTATAACAATTTTGATGACTGCATAAATGATAAACAGAACGCTATTAAGTATTTTTTAAAAATATAGTTAGTAGATCTGATGCCAAAGACAGACCCTAGAAAGAGAAGGGGTAAAGAAATAATTAGTAGAGAACAAATAAAGAGGGATATATTGGTTGAAAAAATGTTCAAAGGCTTGGAGTAGATTTCTCTATTGAAGTATATATAATATCGGTATATATATATATTATCTATATATATATATATATTATATATATATATATATACATATATAAATTCAGTAATTAATTTGTGGCCATGCTGGAGCACCGCCTTGAAGAATTTTTAGTCGAATGGATCGATCATAATTTTCTTAAGGGTCTTACTTATTTGTCCGGCCTGCTAGCGATTCTGCCAGCTCGCCGCCTTGTATAATAAATGTATAATAAATATCATAAATATTATATAATAAATAATATTATAATTGACAGACGCAAAGACCTACACATAGATATATATATACATAAATATGGCGGGCTCCTTTCAGTTTCCGTGTACCAAATCCGTTCACAAGACTCTGGCTGGCCCGCGGATACAGTGGAAGACACTTGTTAAAGGCGCCACGCAGTGGGACTGAACCCAGAACCATGTGGTTGGGATGCAAGCCTCTTACCACACAGTCACGATAACCAATGAAGGGTCGTTCTTTGTGTTACTTGGCCTGTTTCTTTCGCTGTTTGCGTATTGAACTCATTGTATTTCATGTTGTTTACTGTCGGTGACATCCTGTACCCATATATGTGTGTGTGCGCGTGTATATATATATACATATATACATACATACACACATAGTTGAAGGAGTGGCTGTGTGGTAAGTAGCTTGCTTACTAACCATATGGTTCCGGTTTCATTCCCACTGCATGACACCTTGGGCAAGTGCCTTCTACTATAGCCTCGGGCCGACCAATCTCAGGGACAGTAGACGAACTAAACAGCTTAGACAGAAAGACAAAGAAGTTGCTAACTAGATATGGGTCACTCCACCCAAAAAGTGACACACACAGACTGTATGTACCAAGAAAAAGAGGGTGAAGAGGACTTATTGGATGCGAACACAGCATTAGAGCAAAAGAAAACAACATAGCATGATATGTAAAAAATGCCACAAAACCGCTATTATTAGGAGTTGATCCTTGGTATCTCTGCATTTACGCTTGCAATCCTTCTGCTCATGTGGCAGAACTCCATTTTTTTCCAGATGTTCGTACATTGACTCTGCGAGTATTCCAGTCAATAACTTTCACATAAGTAGTAATCAGGATATCGTATTAAAATTACTATTATTATCAAAGACGTCCAACAGTATACAATATCGTGAGGTTGTGTATTGAAGATATTGTGTCTACTGGTTGTTTATACTGTTTGTCAAGTCACCACAAGGACCTCAGACGACAGTACTTTATGCAATATGCGAGCAGTCCCAAGTAATGCCGTCGATTATAAGCCTTGTGAGTGGATTTGGTAGACGGAAACTGAAAGAAGTCCGTGGCTTATATATATATATATGTATGTGTGTATATGTTTGTGTGTCTGTGTTTGTCCCTCCAACCGATGTTGGTGTGTTTACGTCCCCGTAACCTAGTAGTTCGACAAAAGCGACCGATAGAATAAGTACTAGGCTTACAAGCAATAAGTCCTGGGGTCGATTTGCTCGTTTAAAGGAGGTGCTCCAGCATGGCCGCCGTCAAATGACTTAGAGAAGTAAAAAATTATATATATATATATATATATATATATATATATATTATATATATTATATATATATATATATATATATATATATATATATATATATATATGTATATCTGTAAATGTAATATGAGACATTATTCGGTAGCCATGATAAAACTCCGAGTTTCGGATGCCGAGGTGGAAATTCACACGCCATCTCTTCAGTTATCCGGCCATGGGAAAAATGCTATGAAAAATGACCTGATATCGGGTACCGAATAACTGGCTACCGAATAATTGTCTCATATTACATTTACCGATAAATTCCTCTATTTACATAATATTGAGGTCTCTTTCTTTTGGTCTTACCATTTTTATCAATATATATATATATATATATATATATATAATCTTGCATATGATATCGTTATTTATAATATTTAAACTGTTAAACAGTCCTCATATGACAGATGATTATTACAAGCAGTATAAGCACCTATTGATATTATATTATATTATATTATAATATATATATATATATATATATATATATATATATATATAGCTGTAACAAATATGGAATAATTATTTAATTAGTTAAAATTATTCAAATATTAGAAATACCCGGAAAAGCATCGCTGTTGAAATATTTTTTTTTGCTCAGTTTTTAAACGATATATATTTGTTTTTGTCAGAAAGTTGGTGGTTACCCCAATCACTACTTTAGGCCGTGACGATCTTGCCTGATTCGAGTCAAGCTCATCTGGCTGCACAATGAAATAGTGCTTTCATTTCATTGACGTTTAATGCACGAAGATTTACGGAAATTGACGAAAGAATGCCTAAGAAGCACGTTACAAGACAAAACTAAGGAAACACTTGAATATTAACAAAACAAATTTTAACAAAACAAATATGAACAAAACAATTATTAACAAACAATATTAACGAAGCAAATATATCTTTCTGATAATTTTTTTTTTATCAGTGTAGAGGTTTATTAGTTATTATTAACATATTTTTACAATAAGAAAAAAGGACAAAACGTTAAATGTTTAAAAAGTTAAAATTATCAAGAAAAAATAAATGGTAACTACCTCATCAAGAAAACAAAGAAAAAGAAAAAAATAGGGGGAAGGGAATCAAGCAGCAGAAAATGGTGGGGAGGTTGTAAGGGGTTGTTAACTTCTGAACAAATGGCGTGTATAGCCACAAGGATCTGCTTTTCTCGTATGTGAAGAGAGTTATTCCGGTCGGGCCGCTTACCATCACCGTGGACAAGGCCTTCTGGCTCCAGTTATCATGGGAAGCCGTAACAAGTTTGTAATAAATATATAACAAACATTGTACAATGCATGTATAATAAATATTATATAATAAATATTATATAATAAATATTATATAATAAATAAATAATCCTTTCAACAATAGGCACAAAGCCTGAAATTTGTGGGGGAGGGGATGAGTCGATTACATCAACCCCAGTGTTTTACTGGTACACAATTTATCGATTCCGAAAGGATGAAAAGCAAAATCGACATCGCCTTATATAATAAATATATAATAAATATATGATAAATACATAATAAATATCATAATAAATACATAATAAATATTATAAATATTATATAATAAATAAATATTAATATTATTATAAATAAATTATATTATAATTAATAATAATTTATAATACTTATATACCATCACTTTTTTATCTTTCGTCTATTACTTGTTTCAGTCATTAGATCAGGGGTCGGCGAACTTTTTTTTAATCAGTTACCCTCCAAAATATATGTATTTTATGCTAATCTTACTCCCTTGATTTGAAAGGAAGAAAATCAAAAGAATTTTTGAATCTATTTATATGGAGAATACAATTATAAATATAAAATATTTAAAACAAACGCGATAAAATAAATTAATATCCTCATTATGAAACAAAAAGATTTTTCTAGAGACTTTTTCACTTCAGGTTTTGGAGAAAGGGACTTCTTGATTGAAAGATACTTCTTACACAACCAAGCTTGCACCTATAGTCACACCAGATATTCATTTCATTTCTTTAAAATTCTAATGACAACAATAACTAATTGTATATCTGTAGAATTCTTTGGGTAACGGTTACATGTTCCTGAAGCGTCCGTAGAGTAATTAAAATGGATTTTCGTCGAAGAGAAGCTGAAGCGTCTTTTCGTAAGAGAAGCCTCTCATCTACTTCTGTTTCATGAGAATCCAAAGGCATCTGAAATGTATGAAAAAAATATAAATTATTATAAGAGGAACGAAGTAAAAGGAAAGTAAAAGCGATGGACATTGAGGGATTCGAGTCCTGCGACTCAGGGGCTGATTGTCCGGTTTCCCGGTTTCCATGGTCTATCAGTGACCGAGATACCAACATTTGCCCTTGAACGAGACAACAGTCCTCCGTCTGAGAGTAATTCATTCACTGTTGAGTGGACTGGAGTAAAGTGAAATGAAGTTTTTTGCAGCACACCGTTTAGGAATCGAAACCACGATGTTGCGATCATAAGCATACACATCTTAACGACTAGGACACGCACCTTCTAAGAAGAAAACACTAACTAGTCAAAATCAACATTGCACATATGAACAAACAGCAATTGTAGAGATAGCATTTATTCCACAACTACCAACGAATAAGCTAAATATAAAATGCATATACATATATATAACATTATAATTAAGGGTATCTAAAAGATACCACCATGCTAGAGATAGCATGATAGACTCTAGTAACCAATAATTTTTTGCTAGTTTATTTGTCTCTTTGTCTTTCTCCTGGTGCTGTATGGATAATTGATGTGGTTTTAGAGTCACGTTTTGACTGCTATCTCTAACATGGCGGTATCTTTTAGATACCATTAATTATACTACTACTAATAATTATTGCCTATGCGGTTTTTATTCCCATACTGGCTACTTGATATGATCGGTAATTTAAATAACGATTTTATCCATATATATATATAGGTGTGTGTGTGTGTGTGTGTGTGCGTGTGTGTGTGTGTGTGTGTGTGTGCGCGTGTATATGTGTGATGTGTATGTGTGCGTGCGTGCGTGTGTGTGTGTGTGTGTGTGTATGTGTGTGTGTGTGTGTGAATCGTGAGTTCTATTGTGACATTTGGAAGCGTTTGAGGGAGGACATTCGGCGAGAGAGACTGTATCTGTGGAGCGTGAAAAATTGGATTCTTCACGACCACAATGCTCCCTGTCACCAAGCTCTCCTCGCTCGTGAGTTCCTCGCCAAAAACAAAATGGTATCACTTCCGGACCCACGCTATTCACCAGATTTAGCACTTGCTGACTTCCAACTCTTCCCCAAGATGAAAATGCAACTCAAAGGTCGCCGTTTTAACACCGTTGTCGAGATCCAGAGCGTATCGCAGAAGGTCCTTGACTCGCTTGTAGAAAACGACTCCCAGCTGGACATCATGTGGCAGGAATGTCTGGACCGGGTATTGCTGAGCAAGGTGACTATTTTCATGGAGACGATGTTAAAACTTAGGTAAATAATTTATTTTTTTTATTAAACATGGCGAGTCCGGGAATCTTTTGACACCACTTCGTATATATAGACACGCACTCTAATCCGAGCTTCATTATAATTTTCGTCTCCCGAATTTCACCTAGAAGATATTGCTTCATCCGAAGCTATGAGTGAGTACAATCTCCCAATGTGCTGAGCAAGAGAATCGAACCTGTATCATCGTGCCTGAGAAGCGAGGTTCATAACCACTCATATCAATCCACTTACGACTATATTCAATAGAGAAGACACCAAGAAATGATTGCAATATCGATACTTACCAGCAGATTCAGGTCAGTTAGATAGGATTCAACAAATCTCAAATAGCAATAACGCATAGCCTTTGAATCAGCAGTAAGCCTAGAACAGGCAGCCGGATAATGACACGGCACTGCTATGACTTTGGCAGGAGCACATATACGGTCACGTTCTATCTCAAGTTGGTTCTTAATCAGGACAGCATATTTCCTGAGTGTGGTAGAGATGTTGACTAGGGCCATCTGTAATGAAAGATTTCAGAGAAATCATATATTTCATATTTATTGACAATTCAATGAAATATATCAACAGATTTAGAAACGAATAAGGAATTAATGGATCTTCTTCAAATCTACCCGCCATCGGAAATTGTCTTCATTTTCTACCGAACGTAAAATATGAAAAAAATGTTGCCTGCCTTTAAAATTTGGGATTTTGCCCCAAAGCCTCTATTGCAGACATATCAGAAGTCACGATTGTCTGTTTTTATGAGAACAACATTAACATTATCATAATCACAACACTAACTACATGTCGTCTGTTTACTGTTTCCAGCCAAGTTCTTTGAACCAGTGCAACAAACCGTTTATTTTTGTTTTGTTTTTTAAATACAAAGTTTTAATTTTACAAAAACGAGACTTTCAAGATTGAATTTCGTAAATTTGTGCGAGAATATAAAGATGGAGGAATATGTAGTAATGTTTCTTCAAGAGATGGAAGTTGTACCTAAGTAGGAAATGTGTCATACGTGCCATATTAGGAATAATGTTAGTGTTAGATTTAGTTATTTCTTTTCATACTTTTCTTTTCCTTTACACTTGTTTCAGTCGTTTGACGGCGGCCATGCTGGAGCACCGTCTATAGTCGAAGAAATCGACTTACTCTTTGTAAGCCTAGTACTTATTCTATCGGTCTCTTTTGCCGAACCGTTAATTTACAGGGACGTAAACACATCAACATCGGTTGTTCAGCGATGGTGGGGACAAACACAGATACACCACAAATACTACATACAATATATTATATATATATATATATGCATATACATACATATATTATGTATATATATATTAATAATATATATATATGTTATATATATATATATATATATATATATATATGCATATTCATACATACATATATATATATCATATATATATATATATATATATATATATATATATATAATATATATATATATAATATATATAATAATGTATGTATGCATATGCAGATATATATATATATAATATATATATATAATAGATTAATTTTCTATCATCAACATGTAAAACTATATATTGGTATAGAAAATTAAAAGAGAAACAAAAATGCCAGCGAGAAAGATTTTAGGAAGATCCGAATTAAATGTTAAGGAGTTTTTACTTACATTTAACAATTTTGTTTGGTTCTTGATAATGTTGTCTTGAAGCGACAACCGTGGTAATGGAACGATCAGTTGTTTACGGAAATAGTCAGCAAATTGATAGCATCTACTTATGTTTTTCCATGGACACTGTAGAAGAATATATTACAATACTATCTTAAATATATAAAGGGAAAAATGTCTAGTATGTACGTAAATAAACCGAGATTTCTGTATGATTGTAGCAAGTCGTTTTGTAGCGAGGATAGTAGTTTATATAAAAATTCGACAATGTAATCAAAGATTACATTCCCATACTAAAATAATCAAATAAGATTTCATTAATTTAAAATAAATCTAATGATTAAAATATTACGAAATGATTAGTTGTATGTAAATACCAATTTTGATATAATCAATTTATTCATTTTGAATTTTATTAAAACGTAGGCACTATGATTTGTGTTAAGAGTAATGTGCCTCTAAGAAGCGAGTGATTTCATATTTTCAGAATTTAAAGAACAAAACGTATTTGATAATCAATGAAAATAAACAAAACCTTTGTTGTACAACAATGCCCACTTTTCTTATGAGGCTGCTTTAATGTGTATTAGGATCTTTTCAGTTGGGCTACCACTTTTCAGTTGGGCTACCACTTTTCAGTTGGGCTACCACTTTTCAGTTTCTTTTTTTCTTAGTTATCACCATGGTTTTGTCTTGTGCGCTCCGTGCAGTTGTTATTGATCCATTTGTCAAACTGTAAAATGTGACAATTTTTTTTGACGTACGGCGCTTATTCTATTCTAATCTATGCACAAGGCCCGAAATTTTGGGGGAGGGGACCAGTCGATTAGATCGTCCCCAGTATGCAACTGGTACTTAATTTATCAACCCCGAAAGGATGAAAAGCGAAGTCGACCTCGGCGGAATTTGAACTCAGAAATCAGAACAAGGCAGACGAAATACCTATTTCTTTACTACATACAAGGGGCTAAACACAGAAGGGACAAACAAGGACAGACAAACGGATTAAGTCGATTATATCGACCCCAGTGCGTAACTGGCACTTATTTAATCGACCCCTGAAAGGATGAAAGGCAAAGTCGACCTCGGCCGAATTTGAACTCAGAACGTAGCGGCAGACGAAATACCGCAAAGCATTTCGCCCGGCGTACTAACGTTTCTGCCAGCTCGCCGCCTTACATACCACGCGTATTAAGATGGAATAAGAATTTACTAAATCTTAGAGAACTAAGCGAAAACTTACGTAAGTGTTGAAGGTATTGTTTACAGCAATCGATACTATTTTGGCGGTGTTCAATGCCAACTCGGGATCAGTTATTGTTGATTTTATAGGTGGCTCTGAGGGTTGCATTAGTACTCCATAAACCAATGTAATCCACGCAAATAAATATAGTGCAGAAGAAAACTGTAAAGCTAAATGAAAAAATAGCATAAATTAGAAGATGTCGAAGGAAACAAGGAAATATAAATACTTTATTAATCATTCATAAGAGAAATAGTTAAGTTGCGACAGTCAATTATATTAAAGTAGCAACGGTAAATTTATGTGGTGTAAACTGTAAGTTACACTGAGAGAATGTGATGGTAAAAGTGTAAATGTGTGCATATGTGTATGTGCATGAGGGAGAGAGAAAGAAAGAAAGAGTAGGAGAGAGGGAAAGAGGAGTGAGTGGAAGAGAGAGATAGAGTGAGAGAGAGATTCAAGCAAATGCCACCAGCCCATACTCACATCCACTCATTCACACACATAAGAATGCTATCAGCACACACTAACACACACACACACACACACACACACACAGATATTGTTATACTTGGGATGGTAAACATTTTGCTAATTAGTGTACGTGTGTTTAATTGACAAAAATCCTCAAAGTATAACAATAAATATAAATTAATACATACATACATACATACATACATACATACATACATACATACATACATGTGTGTGTGTGTGTGTAAAAGTTGGGTATTTCCAGAAAAGCATTCCACCCAAATACTGGGCTATCAATGCTGTTTTCAGGACAGTCACATAGTAATGTGGGTTTGGCGAAGAATAAATTATAATCTAAATAATATGACAACAAAAAAAATTCTTTAACACATCTTTAATGATTCGTTACATTTGCTTCTGTACCAACTCTACTTGCAACGCCAGTTTACGCAAACATTCGAAGTGGTGATTTATGTAATATTTGCGGTTTTAGACAATAGAGTGGCATTTCATCAGAGTTGCATGAAAGATGTGATATCACACTGTGCATCTTACAGACATTGTTTTTGGAATCCCAGTAGCTGAGATTATTAAAAAATTTTTTTTATTTTATCTAGTTTCAGCTCACGAGCTTTGGCCATGCTGGGGCACCGCCATTGCTGCGTTTGCGAATATAAATTCAAAATTAAGGAACGGAGCAGAGAAAAACCAGGCTGCATATGTTTCATAGCTAGCAGAACCTCAGAAGTAGTAACTGTCCAAACGAGGGAGAATCCGCCAGCTATTCGTAGGGCCTTTTAAAAAAAAATTATTGTTTAAGGTATCTTTGGCCTGACGAGTAGCTATCGGATTATCCCTCGTTTGCGTAATTACCACTTCCGATGGTCTGCTAGCTATGAACATATGTAGCCTGGATATTATCTACACCGTTCCTTAATTTTGGGGATTATATATATATATATATATATATATATATATATATAATATTATATTTATATATATATAAATATATATATACATATATATATACACACATATATATATATATACATATATATATATATACATATATATATATATACATACTAATACATACTAATACATACTAATACATACTAGTACATACTAATACTTACACCACCCTATACATACACACGTCCAGACCCCGCATACACACTTATACTCTCTCACACACACCACACACACCACCCTATACATACCAATACGTACTAATACATACTAATACATACTAATACATACACCAACCCCATACATACGCACGTCCAGACCAATCTTACGCACTAATACTCTCTCATACACACACACAACACACACCCACCCGTATACATACTAATACATACACCAACCCTATACATACACACATCCAGACCCCTCCCACGCACTTTTAGCTGGTCACTCAACCCTTTTATCAACCCTATTATCTCCCCTTATTTCGCTCTCGCGTCTCATGTTTGATCTTTGACCTCTGGCCGAAATCAGATCGCCATGTTGATTCGTTAGCTACTGCAAGCATTTTTTTCTCTCCTTCTTTCTGTGTTTTTCTCTCTCTCTGTGTATCTTTCTGTTGAAGAGCGTAGGCTCGAACGTTAAAGACTTGTTTTATTTATATTCCTGAGCGCCATACTAATACAATTGTTCGTTTGTCTTCCACCTGCCTTCGTCTTTTGTTTATTTTCATAAAGCTTCCCGTTATATATATATACATATATATATACATATACATACATATATATATACATACATACATACATACATACATACATACATACATACATACATACATACATACATACATACATACATACATACATACATATGCTTTCGGTGCGAATGTTTTTTTATTACGGCGCCGTAATTTATAATTTGTAAATAATAATAATGCATCTTTTTAATATATATAAGCTTAAAGCTTATGGCGATCACCGTGCAATGACTAAGGAAAATAGTCTAATAAAAGGGCATATAAGCGCTCCACAGAAAAAAGAAGGCTTTGCTATCCGTGTGAAGAAAGCCTTCTTTTTTCCTGTCGAGGGCTTATATGCTCTTTATTAGACTATTTCCCTTTGTCATTGCACGGTGATCGCATAAGCTTTTTATATATATATAAGAACCCCCCCACCCACATATACATATATATATATATATATATACATATATAAAAGGAAAAGTCGATCCCTGCGGGATTTGATCTCAGAACGTGAAGACGAACGAAACATTGCTAAGCACTGCGGTCGGTGTGCTAACAATTTTGCGAGCTCGCCTTCTTTATTGGAACAATTAATATCAACAAATATAAAAAACATAAGTATGTAGGCGGAAGAATATATCCTCAAAGAAAACACGACTAAAAAAAAAACAAAAAAAAAAAGATAAAAAGGGCGCGAATACCTGAATAATTTCATTCGAAACATCATATCCTTATTCTTTTAAGAAAAAAAAAATTTTAAATGCTGATTATTTTGGGTATAACGCCATTATCAATTGAATGCTAATCAGCGGATGACCATCTTGTCAATGGGCGATGTCTTGGCTCTTTCTATATTATGTCAAGTGATGTATTTACCCACAATGCTACTACAATCGTTTCCTCAATTAATAGGAATATGGGTCATGCAGCATGCATGAGAATCCTTAAAATTTTTACTTTACCTCAGAGTAATTCTTACGTTTTACTCCTTTTCTCTTAACTGGCCGAAACTTCGATGTCACTGTCATCAATATTTTTTATAAAGAATAATAAATTTGTACCCCACAAAAGTATAGAGTAAGCCATCAGATTAATGCAAAATTGTTTTTATTATGGGCATTAATAAATGTGTGCGTGTTATGAACATTATGAACATTAGGCGCAGGAATGGATGTGTGGTAAGTAGCTTGCTAACCAACCACATGGTTCCGGGTTCAGTCCCACTGCGTGGCATCTTGGGCAAGTGTCTTCTGCTATAGCCCCGGGCCGACCAATGCCTTGTGAGTGGATTTGGTTGACGGAAACTGAAAGAAGCCTGTCGTATATATGTATATATATATCAGTAATAATATAGGGTGAAATTAATTAATTTGGAGAAATCATTAATTTCACCAAGTAGATTTCGGCATGTAAAAGCCCCGTTCGAGGAAAGTTTAAGTAATACTAAGTAATTAAGGGTTTAGCAACGATTTGCTTCACCACACACCGAATTTAGAAATAGCAGTCAAAGAGTTATAGCTATTCTTTCTAGTAGAAAGAATAGCTATAACTCTTTGACTGCTATTTCTAAATTCGGTGTGTGGTGAGGCAAATCGTTGCTAAACCCTTAATTACTTAGTATTACTTATGTATATATATATATATGTCCCTCTAGCATTGCTTGACAACCGATGCTGGTGTGTTTACGTCCCCGTCACTTAGCGGTTCGGCAAAATAGACCGATAGAATAAGTACTGGGCTTACAAAGAATAAGTCCCGGGGTCGATTTGCTCGACTAAAGGCGGTGCTCCAGCATGGCCGCAGTCAAATGACTGAAACAAGTAAAAGAGTAAAAGAGAGTATTAATGTGTGCGTATGTTTGTCTTTGTGTGCGTGTGTGTATACATAAACATACACAATTTTATATGCATATGTACGTATACACACACACACATGTTTCTTTAAACAAGCGATCACGTTTAAATCTCATCATTTTTTTACTTTGTAAGTTTTCATATTTTATCAGCTTTGGCAATTGGTTTGTATCGGTAGGGTTCCTTAATCTATTCCCAACGTTTCTAAATTCTCATAGTCTTATCATCAAGAATTTCCTTGCTTATATTGTTTATTCTATATGGTTTATATTGTTTGTTATATAGTGAACGAATTCGTGTGGTTTTTCCCACACTTAAATAATATAAAGATAAGCAACAAAAATTTTGACATATAAAGCTCCACAGATTCAAGAAACAGAGGAAGGGAGAGGACTCGTGTATGTTTTTTTTTTGTTGAACATTAAAATTCTCTCGTTATTTGCTGTTTTTATTCGGTCTAAGTAATTGGAAATGTTTGAGTATAAAACCACAGTAGTCAATGGAGCACTCTGTCGATTACGACGACGAGGGTCCCAGCTGATACGATCAACAGAACAGCTTGCTCTGGAAATTTACGTGCAAGTGGCTGAGCACTCCACAGACCCTTAACGTAGTTCTCAGGGAGATTCAGCATGACACAGTGTGTGACAAGGCTGGCCCTTTGAAATACAGGTACTACTCAATTTTTCCAGCTGAGTGGTCTGGAGCAACATGAAATAAATTGTCTTTCTCAAGAACACAACGTGTCACCGGGAATTGAAATCACGACCTTACGCTCGCCAGCCGAATGCCCTAACCACTAAGCCACGCGCCTTCACTAGTAGCTAGTATAGAATACTGTTTAAGGTGGCGAGCTGGCGGAATCGTTAACCGCATCAGGAAAAGTGCTTAGCTTACCACACCGGGAAAAGTAATGATGCTATAAGTTCAAATACCGTTGTATCGACTTTGTATTTTAGCAGTGGGAGTCGATAAAATAAGTACCAGTTGAACACTGGGGGTCAATGTAATCGACTAATCCGCCTCCCCCGAAATTTCTGGCTTTTCCACCTTCAACTGAAGGCTGTAGGTGGAAAAGTGGCAGTGTGACTTTGTCACACTTTCCTAAGTTTTATTATTATGTTTTTAAAATCAGCAATCCCAAATGATGGGATCCGGCAGCAATGCAATTTTATGCGAGAAATTACATGATAGATAAAAGTAGTAGAAGATAAAAAAGAAACGAGCAATAAAGCAAAAAAAAAACAAACAAACCCAAAACAAAAAAAAAAAAGCAACAACAAAACACTAACAAAAAAACTGCAAAAACGTAAAACAAAACGAAATAAAATTATTTTGATGTTGAAAAGTTTGGCGATCTTTGGTGTTAGGGACATATATATCTGTGGTGACTAATGATGAAACCTGAACAATCCGGAAAGCGTAAGAAGAAAAAATATGTAATTGCATAAAAGTTACTTCTTACAGTTATCGGGGATCATTTACCTTTTGATTACAAATAATAAATATCGTAATGAAACTAATATAAGATCTACAACTTACGTATTTTCATATTTGGTAGATTTGTTATTAGTTATGCAATAAAATATAATCTCAAGCTCACAAGAATTTTCCCATCAACTCTCTGTCAGGACTGGAAACTTCTGGAAACACATGTGACAGCTTTCTTATATAGGGACAGAGAGAGAGAGAGAGAGAAGAGAGAGAGAGAGAGAGAGAGAGAGAGATTTGTTCTATAAATAGAATCGAAATATTACTTTCTGTTTCCGAATTTCTCAGTGATTTGTTTTTTTTTGGTTTTTTTTTGTTTTTTTTTTCAACACAGAAAGTAAAAAAATTATTGGAAGAGGGAAAAGAGTAAAGAAAGAAAATGCGAAAGAAAGGCTGACAGAAGATGTGTGTGTGTGTGAGAGAGAGAGAGAGGGGGGGGAGAAAGAAAGAGTGAAGGAGAGAAAGAAAGAGAGTAGTCACTGAAGGACTATATAGACAGTCAGCTAAGAGAGACCGTTTGTTATGCACAAGTGTAACTTCACGGCTGGTTGTTTTCTCCGTGCGTGTAGAGTTTTACCTAATCGATCTAAAGCTTTCTAACTTTACGCGGGAATTTCCTCATACTCACTGACTGTCCAACGCGTTTACGTTTTACTTTATAAACTTCCCATTTTGTGTAAATTTCCATACT
>NC_043002.1:58266528-58304028 GCF_006345805.1 Octopus sinensis | reverse complement strand
GTACTTTATTTATCGACTCCGAAAGGATGAAAAGCAAAGTCGACCTCGGCGGAATTTGAACTCAGAACGTAGCGGCGGGCGAAATGCTGCTAAGCATTACGTCCAGCGAGCAAACGATTCTGTCAAATTCTAATGCTGTCGTTGAATCCACCCGTTGTTGGTTATCTTCAACTCCTGACGTATGACACCGTTGCACCACTCCGACGACAACCTTTCAACCCATGGGTCTGTTTTGTGTAGCTGTTGCTGGCGAGGGCTTTACAGAATAGAAGTTCAAACCCTTCGACTCATGTGTCTATTTCGTGTAGTTGTTGTTGGCGAGGGCGTCACCAGGTCGGAGTGCAGATCCTTCAACCCACGGGTCTGTTTTATGTAGTTGTTGCTGGCGAGGCTTCACCAGGTCGGACTTCAAACCTTCAACTTATGAGTCTGTTTTGTGTAGTTGTTGTTGCCGAGGGCTTCACCAGTTCCGAGTGCAAACTCTTCGACTCATGGGTCTGTTTTGTGTAGTTGTTGCTGGTGAGGACTTTACGAGGTAGGAGTGAAAACCCGCAACTCACGGGTCTGTTTAATGTAATTATTGCCGGCAAGGGTTTCACCAGGTCGGAGTGCAAACCATTCGACTCATGGATCTGTTTTATGTAGTTGTTTCTGACGAGCGCTTTATGAGGTCGGAGTGCAAACCCTTCAAGCCATGGGTCTGTTTTAAATAGTTGTTGCTGGTGAGGGCTTTACGAAGTCGGAGTGTAAACCATTACCTCAACGTCTTTTAGTCGCGTTTTACGTCACGCAAAAGAAACGTGGCTCTGTTCTTTGACATGATGGCCACCACAGTCATTGAGTGCTTGGTATTATAAATTTATTTGAGTGAGTGACTATTATCAGATGAATAAAGAATACAAAGGAAAATTAGATGTATCACAGTATTAAAGTTACACAAATTGGAAATCAAGTGTGTAAATATTATTTAGTGACTAGCAGAAAACCGTTTTGGATGGCGGTCATTAGTTTAGAAATAAAATTGGCTTCTTTCGGGCCTTGTGTCTAGAGTAGAAAAGAATTCTATAATTTGTCTCATGTAATATGGAATCCGGCAGGTATTTAAAAAGATAGATTGTATTTACTCCAATATTTTATGTTTTATTTCATTAGTTTATCAAGTAAGAAGCATGTATAAAACATATTTCCATAATTTTTAGTAATCCCCAAATTCCAAAAGCTATAAGGTGTCATTTATCTTTTATCTTTTATTATCTTTCAGCTATTGGACTCTGGCCATGCTGGGGCACCGCGATGACTGTTTTCTTTTTTTGTCGAACAAATTGATTGCAGTACTTATATTTTCTTTTAGTTTGATTTTAACTCGAGAGGTCTCTCTTATCGAACGTTAAGTAAGGGGATGTAAACAAACCGACATCGGTTGTCGAGCGATGGGCGGGATTATAAGCAAAGACACAGTGACACACACACAGACATGTATGGATTTTATATAGTATACAAAGTGTATATTCAAGACATTAAAAATAAGAACGGAGAATTTTACATCCTCAAAAGCTTGTTTATTACAGTATTATACACAAATTATTCACTTTATAATTACGTCCAACACCTATTTCTATGGCATAGATATCCTAGGATGTGGCATTGTGTTGCATCCTGTTTGTTCAATTGCATCATAACTTCAGTCACGCTTATACGTATCAGTGCATGTTCATTCTAAGTGTTAGCACTAAGGGCATTTGAAGCTAATCGAAGATTTCGGTGTTTGATATTTTTATTTTAGGTATAATTTAGGTGGGGGTATGTGTGTGTTTAGTGTAGAAGATAGTGGAAATTGTTGTGGAATACGGTGTGTCAATAAGGTCTGTTGTCTTTTAAGCCTAGAATGACCCAAAGGTTTTAAATATCATAGCAATAGACTTAGTATTCAGAGAAGTGTTAACTAGGTAAAGAAATGTTTTTCCCACAGACTACATATGGTACAGATAGAAAGAATTTTCAGGAGAAATGGATAAAGAGTAATTTAGAGAGTTAGAGCTGTAGGAAATATAAGGAATTGAACAAAAGAGGGTTGGAATAAACATTTAGATTGATAAAATCTAACTATGGTAAGTCTACAATTATAATCGAAGCAATTTTTTCGTATATTGTTATGCGAGTGATGTCATATTAAAAGTTTTTGTATTGGAAATATTTAAAGACAAAAGAAAAAAAAGGATTAGTAGAAGGGGAAGCCCTCACAAGACGAAGATCTGCTTCGCCCACAGACCATAAAGATAGAAAGAATTTTATGGGTAAATACGAGGAATTAAGAGTGATGAGAATTGAAGATGAAAAGTAACAAAATAAAGGTAAGAAAATCAAAAATGTGTGAGGTTTGCCGTCAGATTATTAAAAGTTAACCATAATAAAACTACGAATTTTGTCCAGGTAAATTATTAGTGTACTTCACGTAAGTAATATCTTACTGAAATTTCTTATTTGTCTTACACTTCCTTACACTTCCCTGTAAGAATGGAAGCATTTCGGGACCACATCAGGTCTATTATTCAATAACTTGTATCTAGAATTGAAAATATTGAAAATTTCCTCTAAGAGTAAAATACATTGAGAGCTCCCAATTTTTTAAGGTAAATACCCTACCAATTATTTCCCATTTAATATCAGATTTTGTGTTCTTAATTTTTTAAAGACCAGATAAGGTCACTCAGGCGTGTACTATAGAGCCTATCTTAATTCTTGAAAGAAAATAAGTGGTTACTAAGTCTGTTCTTAAAGCTAGTAGAACATGACCCAATGTAATAATGAAAAATTCCATCTGATGTAACAATACACCTGCAAATTGTGTTTTGGCTCAAACATTGTCCATCAAGTGGACACCTTTTGTTCTGATAGCTACAAAGATATTTGATGAGATTAACCCCATGCCTGCTACTAGCAGGAGAATTAGGCATCTCGTCTATAATGTTACTTATTACCCCACAACTATGTAATAGGTTGGTTCTACACTAGACTCTGTGTATACTCAATTCTATTTTCACTACAGTTAATTTTAATGAATTTGGTATGGTACCAGATTATCTCCCTTGCTCTATCTATCGCAGGCTCATTATCGCTTTCGCTCGCATTATTAACCTGTCAGGCGTTTATAATCCGCTACATGTGAATCGTTGCTATTATCACCTGTCGTACAATTACTCATAATATTAGATTTTTATTATCTGCTTTTACTATGTTCTAATCTTTGAATTCTCTGGTCCTTGTAATACTGTGTGCCGCAACGATTTGAGCAAGGTTATTGCAAGTGGAATATGCAAACTCATTTGTGTGATAATAAAAAAATTGGCTATACTTAAATGGTGAAAAGTGCTTATCTAATGCGACGAAAACTTTATATTTCTTACTAGCTACTTTGTGAAGCCTGCATTATGCCATAGCAAAAGTCGCGATTTATTTTTTCTTTCGTGTGGGTAATTATTATTTTTGGTAGCTGTCATATTTTTCTGTGAATTATGTTTTGCTAAGAGGTTTACCAGGACATTTGCCACTGTGTTTGCTTATACTTGCATCTTTACTTCTTATGCCACTATTCTTATAATATTAATTCTTGGAATGGTGAGATGAAGTCACAATAACCTTGTCATGATTCTTCATTTCACATTTAATATATTATTATAGGTGGTGAACTGACAGAAACGTTAGCGGTATTTCGTCTGTCGTTACGTTGTGAGTTCAAATTCCGCCGAGGTCAACTTTGCCTTTCATCCTTCGGGGTCGATAAATTAAGTACCAGTTACGCTCTGGGGTCGATATAATCGACTTAATACCTATGTCTGTCCTTGTTTGTCCCCTCTATGTTTAGCCCCTTGTGGGTAATAAAGAAATAGGTATTTCGTCTGTCTTTACGTTCTGAATTCAAATTCCGCCGAGGTCGACTTTGCTTTCATCCTTTCGGGGTCGATAAATTAAGTACCAGTTGCGTACTGAGGTCGATCTAATCGACTGACACCCTCCCCCCAAATTTCAGGCCTTGTGCCTGAGTAGAAAGGAATGTTTATATTATCAATAACTATTTGATTCGAAGCATAGAGTGTATTCACATGCGCCTTTATCCCATTTTTAGTGATATATATTAACTTACCTTTGTGCCCAGAGTCGGCAAGGGCATTTTTCTAGCATTTTTCCTTATGTCTAAAAATTTCTTCTTTTGCTAACACTCTAAAAATAAACTTTGCTAAATAAAGACGTGAAATCGAACTAGTGTGTGTGTTTATTATTGGCAGACTGACCCTTCCAAGATAAAACAATATTTGTTCCAGCACACGAGTTCACTTCAAGAATTACACATAAAAATTAAAAAAAAAAAAAGAAATTGATTCCATTTGTAGAAAATAAAATAAATATGGGATGGGTTCTATTACAAATATCTTCAGAAATACCTGACTGCCACGAAAGAATTTGTGTGGTGTTGATGGACCATCACTGATCGACGATGAGGATTCAGATGATTGATAATCTAAATTATCTGAAACTGATTTTGAATTACAAATATTTTTTGTTGCTTCTTTTCCACCAATGGACCACGCCTGTGTTACTTCGCCATCATCATTCCATAAAATGTGTTGACTGGGACGAAAATATTGATAAAAACATCAATACATGTGAGAGTGTATACGAGGACGGTGGTCGTCGGATGTGCTAGAAACAACAGCCAAATTTTCTTTGAATCGTACTCCTTTTTGTCTGAAATATTTACATTTTTTTTTCTTTTTACCGAAACAGCCCCACCTACGGTTTTTAAGTGCCACAAAATTGGCCAAAATCGGTCCGACGTAGGATGGTGAGGAGGGAAAAGAAAGATCAAAAATTTTCAGAACATTTTTTCATAAAAAGATGACCCCCGCCCACATCATTTTGAGGCTGCGGTGGAAAAAAATTGGAAAAGCTCCATGAAAACGGGAAAATTCCTACATATGTAGTCTTCTTCATTCGAATCCCCGTTTTTCTGACAATCCCCTCTCCAAACCCTAAGAAAAAACTTTCCCCACAAATTTCTTTATAATCATAATCTATGCAGTTTGAAAGGTATTTGTAAAATGTTTCATTAAAAATACCCATTTTCTTGAAAGTTATGAGGGAAAAACGTCGGGTCGTGTGAATTTTCCGAAACTCGCCTCGTCACCCACTCGGAAAAGTTCTCTGCCACAAAACTCTATATACTCTGAATCTACAGCACCTTCGCGCGCGATTTGTTGAAAATTTCGTTCAAAGAATCCATTTTTCTGGAATTTATGAGGCAACAAAATCTGTGGGGCACATATCTGTAGTTATGCCTCTCTCACCTCACTTTCTCTAACTATTATATATATATATATATATATATATATATAATATATATATATATATATATATATAGAAATAATGGTATCATTGAGACCAAAGGTGTCAGGAAATGCTGAATAAGTGCTATAGACATACCACAGTTAAGTTCCAGATTCGGTAATATTGCGAATAAAGGGTTCAACGTTGGTTCTATGTCAGCGTGTGTATATATATAAGAATTTTTTGCGTAATAAGATAAAAAACCAAGGCAGTATATTAGAGCATTGATAGATAGAAGGTCTTACAGCTGTTTCTAGGATATCAATTGATAGTATCCCTTAAGGAGACGGTGTGAGAGTAAAAGATAAGTCATAGTTAGTTTCGATGTGATACAAAATAGAGAGCGAGGTGGAGGAAAGAAGATAGATGTACGATATGTAGGGGTTCAATACCCATACATCGTACATCTGCTTTCATGGGGATTTTCCCCTTGTTTTTTTCCTGGGGTTTTTCCCATTGTTTTTTTTTTTCACTACAGCCTCAAAATGACGTGGGATAGGGATGTTTTTATGAAAAAATGTTTTGGTAATTTTTTTTATCTATCTCTTTACACCTCACCATCCCACGTCGGACCGATTTTTGCCAATGTTTTGGCACTTAAAACTTTAACCGTATCGGTTAAAAAATATTAAAAAATGTAAATATTTCAGAGGCAAAGGTGTGCGATACATGGAAGATTTGCTGTTGTTTCCAGCACATCCGAGGATCACCCTCCTCATAATCACTCTCATATATATTGATGTTTTTTTACAATATTTTCTTCTTCCTCTACTTATTATTATTATATTAATTTCCGAATTTGTAAAAAGAAAAAAAATGTAAATATTTTCTGAGGAAAAAGTGTCTGATTTATGGGAGATTTGGTTGTTGTTGCGAGCACATCCTAAGACACACACGCACAGACACACACACACACAGACACACACACAGAGATTTATATGTATATATATATATATATATATATATATACTTCTAAGGGACAGGAGATTGTCCCCATTAAACTAAAATTTGATCATTTACGAAAAATAACCGGAAGTTAATATAGTATGTATGTGTTACGTGCTGTTCTTAGTGAGTTGACTTAATGGGAAGAAACAGGAAACAACTTCTGCAATGGTCAGCGCCGTTGCTAGAAATGGCAGCCAAATGACATCAGACGTACTCTCAAGCAATTATATATTTAGGCATAACTATAGATTTGTACCCCACGAATATTGTTGCATCATAAATAGTAGAAAAGTGGATTCTTATAAACGAAACCTTCAACAAATCTCGCGTAGATATGTGGATTCAGAGCACATAGGGATTTATGGTAAAGAAGTTTTCGAGTGAGCGGGGAGAGGAGTTTCGGAAAATTCACACGACCCGACTCTTTTCCCTCATAACTTTCAAGAAAATGAGTATGTTTTTATGAAAGTTTATACAAAATAGCTTTCAAACTGGATAGATTGCGATTATAAAGAGATTTGTGGGGAAAAGTGGGTGGGAGGGCATCTTTTTATGAAAAAAATGTTTTGAAATGTTTTGATCATTTTTTTCACTCCATACCATCCCACGCCGGACCAGTTTTGGCCAATTTTGTGGCACTTAAAAACTATGGGAGGAGCCGTTTCGGTAAACATTAAAAAATAAAAAATAAAAATGTAAATATTTCAAAGAAAAAGGTGTGCGATACAAGAAAGATTTGGCTGTTGTTTCTATCACATCCGTAGACCACCCTCCTCATAATCACTCTCATATGTATCGATGTTTTTTACAATATTTTCTTCTCAGTCAACACACTTTATGGAATGATGACGCCGAAGTTGCACACGCCTGATCCATTTGTGGGATAGAAGGACAAAAAAAAAAAAAGAAATATTTTAATTAAAATTTTTTACCTCGACCTCAGTCAAGCGAGGCTGTGTGTGTGTGTGTGTGTGTGTGTGTGTGTAAGAACAAATACTTTCTACTAGAAAAGTATGCTATTAAATTTAGGGTAGCAAAAAAATTCAATAGAAATTTATCGCTACCAGCGGCCTGGTGGAAAAGAGAAAATAGTCATCGACTAAATATATAAATATAACAATTTAGGAGTGACCCTAACAGGTCACTCGTCCACCAGAAAGAGCAGCCATAACTCACACCGCCAAGTAGTAGTATTCAGAAATTAGGTGAAAATTTAAAAACATTTACCCTAATTCATCTTTTAGACGTTGCAACGTTTCTGTGTCATTAATGATTAAATTAGCTTAATTAAATTAAATTAAGCTAATCTACCATAGGTTACACTTCATCAGTAAAAAACCTGGCCGCTGGTAGCGATAAATTTCTATTGAATTTTTTTGCTACCCTAAATTGACTAATTGATAATTTTCTGAATAATTCTGAGATTGAATCGGCAGTTTATATTTACTGCTGATAAGTTTGGCGCGAATACGTCTTGAAAATTTTAAGACAGATATTCCGTAGGCATCGATACAGACGCCTCGTGTATATTTGTCTCTCCCAGGTTTTTTACTGATGAAGTGTAACCTATGGTAGATTAGCTTAATTTAATTTAATTAAGCTAATTTAATCATTAATGACACAGAAACGTTGCAACGTCTAAAAGATGAATTAGGGTAAATGTTTTTAAATTTTCACCTAATTTCTGAATTACTACTACTGGCGGTGTGAGTTATGGCTGCTCTTTCTGGTGGACGAGTGACCTGTTAGGGTCACTCCTAAATTGTTATATTTATATATTTAGTCGATGACTATTTTTCTTTTCCACCAGGCGCTGGTAGCGATAAATTTCTATTGAATTTTTTTGCTACCCTAAATTGACTAATTGATAATTTTCTGAATAATTCTGAGATTGAATCGGCAGTTTATATTTACTGCTGATAAGTTTGGCGCGAATACGTCAGTCTTGAAAATTTTAAGACAGATATTCCGTAGGCATCGATACAGACGCCTCGTGTATTTGTCTCTCCCAGGTTTTTTACTGATGAAGTGTAACCTATGGTAGATTAGCTTAATTTAATTTAATTAAGCTAATTTAATCATTAATGACACAGAAACGTTGCAACGTCTAAAAGATGAATTAGGGTAAATGTTTTTAAATTTTCACCTAATTTCTGAATTACTACTACTTGGCGGTGTGAGTTATGGCTGCTCTTTCTGGTGGAACGAGTGACCTGTTAGGGTCACTCCTAAATTGTTATATTTATATATTTAGTCGATGACTATTTTCTCTTTTCCACCAGGCCGCTGGTAGCGATAAATTTCTATTGAATTTTTTTGCTACCCTAAATTGACTAATTGATAATTTTCTGAATAATTCTGAGATTGAATCGGCAGTTTATATTTACTGCTGATAAGTTTGGCGCGAATACGTCAGTCAGTCTTGAAAATTTTAAGACAGATATTCCGTAGGCATCGATACAGACGCCTCGTGTATATTTGTCTCTCCAGGTTTTTTACTGATGAAGTGTAACCTATGGTAGATTAGCTTAATTTAATTTAATTAAGCTAATTTAATCATTAATGACACAGAAACGTTGCAACATCTAAAAGATGAATTAGGGTAAATGTTTTTAAATTTTCACCTAATTTCTGAATTACTACTACTTGGCGGTGTGAGTTATGGCTGTTCTTTCTGGTGGACGAGTGACCTGTTAGGGTCACTCCTAAATTGTTATATTTATATATTTAGTCGATGACTATTTTCTCTTTTCCACCAGGCCGCTGGTAGCGATAAATTTCTATTGATTTTTTTTGCTACCCTAAATTGACTAATTGATAATTTTCTGAATAATTCTGAGATTGAATCGGCAGTTTATATTTACTGCTGATAAGTTTGGCGCGAATACGTCAGTCTTGAAAATTTTAAGACAGATATTCCGTAGGCATCGATACAGACGCCTCGTGTATATTTGTCTCTCCCAGGTTTTTTACTGATGAAGTGTAACCTATGGTAGATTAGCTTAATTTAATTTAATTAAGCTAATTTAATCATTAATGACACAGAAACGTTGCAACGTCTAAAAGATGAATTAGGGTAAATGTTTTTAAATTTTCACCTAATTTCTGAATTACTACTACTTGGCGGTGTGAGTTATGGCTGCTCTTTCTGGTGGACGAGTGACCTGTTTGGGTCACTCCTAAATTGTTATATTTATATATATATATTCATGTATGTATATTGATACACACACACACACACACACACAGGCTCACACACAATATATAATGATATGTAAAGGTAACATCCAAGGACCAAGGCGGAGGAAGTTAGTAAGCTAAGACTAGTCCGTAGAAGATTGTAAATTTTTCCTATATCGAAGTATGATAAACTGAGATAGTTATTCTATAGTTGACGGTTAGCAGCAGGGGTTGCTGTGGATGCGAATAAAAAATCCCAAATCAGGGAGAAAAGAGTATTTCAAATTTTTGAATAAAATCTCATTATTATCTTGAACCTGGGAAACGCCGGGTAAATCTGTTAGCGTATATGTGTGTGTGTGTATGTATGCATATACACACACATACACTTGAAAAAGTACCCGCTCATCTTCTCTTCCCCCTCCAGACACGTTTTGGCCAATTTCTTCTTCTTTTTTCTGCACTTAAAATCTATGGGAGGAATCTTTGGGGCAAAATAAAAAAATTATAGATATTTTCAGAGCAAAATGTATCCGATCTACGGCAGATTTGGCTGTTGTTTCTAGCACATCCCAAGACAACCTTCTCCGTTTCTTTCTCAATCTCGCATGCATTGATATCTGTCAAAATCTTTTTCTCACCATAAATATATTTATGTTAAAAAAAAAATTGAGAATTTATATTTTTCAACCCCACTTCCCGAACCCTATTGTATCTGCTTATAATTTAAAATATTGAAGAACCTCAGAAGGTCATCGATGCCATTTATCCACACTGATTTCTTTTAAAATACGAGGTATGTAAAAAGATAATTTCTTTTTAAAAGCATACTTTTCTAGAAGAAAATATTTGTTCCTACAAACACACACGCCTCGCTTGATTGAGGTTGGGGTAGAAATTTTAATTATTATTATTATTATTATTGTTTTTTGTCCCATCAATCCCACCAAAGGATTAGGCGTGCGTTACTTTGGCATCATCATTCCATAAAATGTGTTGCGTGAGAGGAAAATATTCTTTTCTACTCTAGGAATAAGGCCCGAAACTTTGTGGGAGGGGTGAGTATTTTAGATCGACGCCAGTATGCAACCGGTACTTAATTTATCGACGCGAAAGAATAAAAGGCAGAGTCGACCTTAGAGGAATTTGAATTCAGAACGTAAAGACAAACGATATACACGGTAAGCATTTCGCCCGGAGTGCTAACGATTCTGCCAACTCGCCGCCTTGGGGGAAGAAAACATCAATACATCAAAAACATGTGAGTGAATACATGTGAGAGTGAATACGAGGAGTGTGGCTTTCGGATTTGCTAGAAACAACAGCCAAATCTTTCTTGTATCGCACACCTTTTACTTTGAAATATTTACTTTTTCATTCTTTTTTTTTTTTTTATCGAAGCGGCTCCTCCCATAGTTTTTAAGTGCCACAAAATTGGCCAAAACTGGTCCGGCGTGGGATTTTGAGGAGAGTAAAAAGGATCAAAAAATTTCAAAACATTTTTCATAAAATAGATGCCCTCCCACCCACGCTCACATCATTTTGAGGCTGTGGTGAAGAAAAAAAATAAAACAATGGAAAAAATCACCATGAAAACAGAAAAATTCCAACTTATGTAGTCTTCTTCATTCGAATCTCCATTTTTCCGACACTCCTCTCTCCAAACCCTCGGAAAAACTTTTCCCCACAAATCTCTTTATAATCGCAATCTATCCAGTTTGAAAGCTATTTTGTATAAACTTTAGTATAAATTTTAGTTGAATGGGGACAATCTCCTGTCCCTTAAAAGTATATATATATACATGTGTGTGTGTGTGTGTATGTGTGTGTCTTAGTTATTAATCAATTTCACCAATTCCTTTTACATACTGAATACTTGGTCCTTTTACCATGGTCCTTTTACATACTGAATACTTGGTGAAATTGATTAATAACTAATTAATTTTACCCTAAATTGTTGAAATTATAATTCATTTCTCTCTGTTTATTGCCTCGGTTTTCACCGCTAAAATATGGTGTTTGCTAGTTTGGCCCACGTGGGTGGAAGGGGAGAGCAGGAATTCTTCGCTTGCATATTTTGAATTTGTTGGCACTGTCAGTTTGAACGGGTCGTCTGAGGTGTTAAGTCGCCAAAAGGGTATGTTCCTACTTTCAGTGTTTCCAAATCCAAATTAAGAAATTTTGGGCTGACGAAAGAAATGTCGAATTTATTTGGCTGATCTAGAAACGTAACGTTCTCAAATAATCTTTGTTCTTGTGATTTTTTAATGCTTTTTACCCCCATACCTTCGTGGGTTATTTTGAGTAAACACTATCAGAGAGAAATTTTCTTTAAGTATTAGAAATAGCTAAAAATCTTTTTTGGCTGCTATTTCTAATGAGTTCAGTATGTGGCAAAGTAATTTATTTTACTAAGCCCTTTTATATAATGTAATATTTTAAATATATGTATATATATATAAATGTATATAAATATATATATTTATATATATATATATATAAATATATGTATATATATATAAATGCATGTATGTATATATGTATATATTGCGGTAGATTTTGAAAATTATAGCATATAGACTTGAGGCTTCCTTACTATCGCCTCGTGGATATATGTTCGTCCTTGGCTTCTCTGCTGACGAGGCACGCCAGTTGTATATAAATTTAATTTAATTTAATTAATTTGCTTACTAAAGTTTGCCGAAACTATGCATAGTCCAGAGATGAAAGGGTAAACGTTTCTATTTCTCTTTCAATTTCAGAATTACAACTATTAGCGGTTTGAGTTTGGCTGCTCTTTCTAGTGAGTCGAATGTCCTATATGGCCATTCCTTATATTTTTGAATGTATATTATATAGTCTTTGACTATCTTTTCTTTCTCACTGGACCGCTGGTAGCGGAGAATGTTTTGCTACTCTTATATTTATTAATATATATATATATAATATATATATATATATATATAAATGTATATATTGGGTTGTCCGGAAAGTTCGTGCCAATTTTTAAAGGAAAGAAAAAGGTCAATAAATACTTGCCATTACATTTTTAATCAACCAAATATGAACCATTTTGTTGCACAATGCGTCTCCATCTTTCCTTTAACTTGAAAATACCCTCTTTCCAGGATTGAGGTGGTTTCATGGCAAAGAATTTATCAAGACATCATTTGACGTCATCCAAGAAATTGAAATTTTTACCATTGAGACTATTCTGCAGAGACCTGAATAAGTGGAAATCTGCAGGAGCAATATCTGGTGAATATGGAGGGTAGGGTAACACATCCCAGCCGAGCTGCAGCAATTTTTGTCTGGGTACCAAAGAAACGTGCGGTCTTGCATTATCATGTTGGAAAACAACACCCTTCCCGTTGGCCAATTCTGGATGTTCCTCTTGAATTGCTACTTTTAACTCGTCCAGTTGTGTGCAGTATTTCTCAGAGTTAGTTGTCTGATTACTTGAGAGAAGCTCACAGTAAAGAATTCCTTTCCAATCCCACTAGACACAAAGCAAGACTTTTTTAGGGTGAAGACCCGCTTTTGGGGTGGCTAAGAGTGGCTCATGTCGCTTACTCCAGGATCGCTTTCTCCGAACATTTCGGTAGATAATCCATTTCTAATCACCTGTCACAATTTACTTTAAAAAACGTGCGTTTTCATTCTGTTTACAAAGCGAATCGCAGATGGAAATGCGATCCAAAAGGTTCTTAGGTTCTTCTCACTCAGCTCATGTGGTATTCAAACATCGTAGCGATTTGTGTACCCAAGCTTTCCCAGGGGCTCATGAACGACGGATTTTGATAGGTTGAGGCTTTTTGCTAATTCTCGGATTGTGCAATGTGGGTTATTCTCAATTAATGGCTTGATTTGGTCATCATCCGTAGTAGATGGTCTGCCTGATTGCTCTTTATCAATAAGGCTACAATCTCCAGCACGGAACCTTGCGAACCACTTCCGTGCAGTTCTTTCGGATAAAGAAACATCACCGTAAACTACGCATATTTCTTTGGTTCCTTGTGAGGCATTTTTCCCTTTACGGAAAAAGAAACGCATCAAGTGCTGAAAATGAACTTTCTTATCTTCCATTTAAAGGGTTACAGAATTAAAACAGGTTATAGGAACATAAACATTCTTCCATGAAAAGATAGCTTAAACTGTTCTCTAAATGGAGGTGTAGCCAAATCCTATTTTATGGACTCAACCATATTCTAAAATAAGTCAAAAGGTAAGCTTCTATAAATCGGCACGAACTTTCTGGACAACCCAATATATAAACCTCGCTAAGATAAGTATTTATTTATATTTAAGATCTTCAAATTGTAAATTTTAATATTGTATAAGTCTTTGGTGTAATAATATTTTCCTTATGTAAATATCGTTGTTTATGTAATGATCTAATTATCGTAATTTTCTATATTATTAGATATTAAACTTAAGTTTATTCGTAAGATACTACTTAGCGATAGATTTGTTATTTGATAGCAAGCATACGAGGTGTATTAAGTTAGGCTTTTGTATATACATGTTTTAATAATATTAATTGTAGTTTTAAATTTATAATTAAATTAGATAAACTTTGATAAACTTAGATATGTTCGACTAAAGATTGGTCCAGGCCATGTCTAAGTTAATAGCATAACTTAGTTATTTCTTTAAATTGATATTCGCTAGTATTCCCATTGATAATTATATTTATAGTATTTATAGTATTTATTCGATACTATATTACTACGAAATGATTATTTCTATAAGTATTTTACATAAGATTTCCGAAAGTTTGTTTAAGTTTGTTTATTTGTATTTTGAAATTAGCTATTTCATCTTTAAATATGAAAAATTAATTTATTAGGTTTTTATTATATGTGCATATATATTTATTTATAGAGATTATTTTAGATCTTAATATTTATATACATTTATATATTTTCATTGATAATTTATATATATTAGTCATTTTAAAATATTTATGTAATTAGATATAGACTAATACCGATATTAGATTATTGTTGGGTTTCCTACCTTATAAATTAAAATTAATATTTAACATTATAGTCGATTTTGATATAATCATAATTGTTAAGTTTTATGTTTCTAGTTTGATAATAGAGTTTATTATAAGTAAAATTATTATATTATTCATATCTTAAAGATATTGCTTAAATATTTCTGATTATATTTTAGATATTTCAATTAACCTGAAGATTGACTGTAACCATAACTCGATTATTACGAATTGTACAGCCATGAAACGATCGTAGTGTTTTACTCTTTATCTTTTATTAAACTTTTATACTTTTGATATATATTTAAAATAATATAAATTAATTAATTTTATGTATTGGCTTATGTTTTTCATTGTTTGATTTGCCTAATAGTGGTTTTATCTCTAATTTAATATAATATATATATATATATATATATATATATATATATATATATTAAAATTATAAGTATATGAAAGAATGGAGTTGAACGACTAGTTAACAAATATCCCTTATTCTCGACATATGTTTCGAAGGCTGCATTTTCCTAATTCCGAAGGAATAAGGAGTACATTATGCAGATTTCTCATCAGGAAAATCAAGGAACTTATGTCGACATCAAAATGCACAAAAAACTTTTAGCTGACCGCTCTCAAGGAGCCCATGGCGATAATTTTTGTGCATTTTGATGTCGACATAAATTCCTTGATTTTCCTGATGAGAAATCTGCATAATGTACTCCTTATTCCTTCGGAATTAGGAAAATGCAGCCTTCGAAACATATGTCGAGAATAAAGGATATTTGTTAACTAGTCGTTCAACTCCATTCTTTCATATATTTATAATTTTAAAATAAACATACAAATTTCCGCACGAAGACACGTAGTCTATGCCCTAGGGACGTAGCTTCAACCGTGTTCTTTCTGATGTGAATTTGCTACCCAGTTATCGGTTAGCTTTCGAATTATCCTTAATAAGATAATTCATTCAATTACTCAAATATATATATATATATATGTCTCTCTTTTTCTGTGTTTGTGTATTTCTGTGTGTGTGTGTGTATGTGTGTGTGTGTTTCTGTGTTTCCGCGTGTGTGCGTTTGTGTGTTTATATGTTTGTGCGAACGTGTGAATTAAGTGTGGGAAGAGGTAAGTATTAGCGTAAGGTGAGGCGATCACTATGAGTTGATAGACGAAGGTTTAATTTACACAAATCTTTGGATCGGCACCGAAAACGACAGCTTCGGCGGTGTACTTGAAAGGAAATCAGGGAAGTATTTTTTTATTTATTGGTTACAGAATAGATTATGAGTGCGTGCATGTGTATCGGTATTTGTCAATGCATTTGTGCATTTGAACATATGTCTTTGCTGTAGATATTAGCTTATTTATTATCACGGGTGATTATCAGCCGGTTATTGATATCAAAATTAATGGATTCCAAACTTTTTAGTTAAAAAAAAAGAAGATTAAAACACAATGATGCATGGAGAGTAGTTGCTGTTAGCATGGTGAGTGATGAGATATGTGTGTGTATTGAATATATATTTTGTTGTCCGAAAAGATCATGCCAAAATTTCAGAGAAATTAAACGACAAAACAAAATTATGCCATTAAATATCTATTCAACTAAATATGAGCAATTTTGTTGCACAACGTTTCTCCATTTTTCCTTCAACTTAAAGATTCCGTTTTCTCAGAACTTGGGTAAAGAACTCATTAAGGTATTTTTTTTTGTGTCCTCCAAAGAATTAAAACAGATTATTTTGCAAGGACCTGAATAAATGAAAATCCGAAGGGGCAATGTCTGATGAATATGGGGGGTGGGGTAAACATACCAGCCAAGCTGCAACAATATTTGATGGGTCTGGCATTATCCTGGTAGAAAACAACACCTTTCCTGTTTGCCATTTCTGGCTGTTTTTCTTGAATTGCTACCTTTAAATTGTCCAGTTGCAAGCTGTACTTCTAAGAATTACTTGGCAGAAGCTCATAGCACAGGATCCCTTTCCAATCCCACCAGATGCAGCGCATGACCTTCTTAAGATGAAGACCTGCTTTTGGGGTGGCTAAAGGAGGCTCATGTCGCTTAGCTCAGAATCCTTTTCACTGAATATTGTTGATAACGTTCCCATTTTCATCACCCGTCACAATTTGCTTCAAAAAGTTTACATTTTCATTGCATTTATACGGCAAATCAAAGGTAGAAATATGACCCAAAAGATTCTTTTCACTCAGATTATCTGGTACCCAAGCTTCATTAAGGGCTCATGGATGGCTGATTTTGATACAATAAGTGTTTTTGCCAATTCCCGCGTTATTTAATGCGGATTATTCTCAATCAATGTCTTAATTTGATCGTCATTTGAAGTGGGTGCACTGCCTGAGTGTTCTTCATCAAAAAGGCTACAATCACCAACTCTAAACTTAGCCAACCTCTTCCATACGGTTCTGTCGGCTAAAGCACCTTCACTGCACATAGTACATATCTTTTTTTGCCTGCAAGGCATTTTTGCCTTAACGATAAAAAAAAAAGGATCTAGTGTATAAATGCACCTGATAATCTTTCATTTGTAAAACTGACACGAATTAAATGATTTTAAACTTACTTTCTCAAGAGATAGTTTGAAGTGTGCGCTAACCGGAAATGTAAGAATATTTATTGGTCGATAGATTTGACATGTTCTAACGAGTTGGAACATGAACGACTCAAAATCGGTATGAACTTACCGGACGACTCAGTATATATATATATATATATATATATATATGCATTCATACGTACATGCACGCACGCACGCACACACACACACACATATATATATATATGTATAAATACATACGTACGTATATACATGCATATATATATATATATATATATATATATTATATATAATAAATATTAGGGAATAAATCCAAACTTACAGGGAAAAATCAGATTTAGGATTGAATCCAATTTTATAGTAAAATATTATATTATATTAAATTAGAGATAAAACCACTATTAGGCAAATCATACAATGAAAAACTTAAGCCAATACATAAGATTATTTAATTTATATTATTTAAATATATAACAAAATTATTAAAATGTTTTTAATATTTTAAAAATAATTTTGTTATATATTTAAATAATATAAATTAGATAATCTTATGTATTGGCTTAAGTTTTTCATTGTATGATTTGCCTGATAGTGGTTTTATCTCTAATTTAATATAATATATATATATATATATATATATAATATATGTGTGTGTGTGTGTGTGTGTGTGTGTGTGTGTGAGCGTGTGCGTGTGTGTGTATAGTCACACAGCTGCACCCTCGTTAGACGAGAAATGCCATTGCCAAAAAGACTTACCGGAATGATTAATTATTGATGCCATGTGATGCCCTTATATGACTTTTAAGCCCAGCCAAAGTTTTACACATTTTATTACATACTGCACATCTGTGATGGCAGGCAGGCAGGAGAAACAGGTGCCATCATATGCACTCACTTAACATGTCTTTTCAAACCTCCAGCTGAGAGGCACACCCTTCCACATTTTACGCATGTTCTGTTGTGAATTGTAATAATTGCATCATGGTTTATAATGGTCGATTCCTCTGAGATGTTTGATGGCTAACCAGACCAGCACGACTCAAACACCTCCTCCCACAAACCACACATACAAAAAACAACATTCCCTTTCTCGCCACAGACTCCCTCCTAATTCACTCATACTTCACTCCTCCCCTCTCAAACCCCAAACAACCACCATGCACTGTCTTCCGCCATCTCTCAATCGCCTCCTTCTCTCAATCACCAACTGCAATTCCTGTCTGTACTAGAACATTTTAAAAGCAATCCTTAAACCTTAGTCTAGGTTTATGCGCTGTTCTCCTACCGTCTTCCAGCTCACCATACAAAAGCTGCTTGGGCAGTCTCTCATCATTCATCCTTATCAGATGTCCCTTCCACCTCAAACGTCTTTGCAGAATCATTGACTTTATACTTCTACTGCCACTCCTCTCAAGCACCTCCACGCGACTAATGACCATTTTCCAGTTTATCCACCAATTTTTTTCTCAGACACTATTGATGGTATTGATCCAGTTGCCTTACCTGCCTACGGTAAACAACTCATGCCTCACTCCCATATAACAAAGATGGCAGGACGCACATGTTATACACCTTAACTTTAATTTGTGAAGATATATTATGTCGTGTCCACAGACACTTGTCCTGCCTACCAAAAGCACTACAAGCCCTGCTGATTCTGTATGAAATTTCATCATCAAGACCAGCAATGCTCAAGGCACTTTCCTAAATAAATAAATCTATACACAGTCTCCAACCTTTGACGAATCACAGTTATAAAAGGGTCCACATACATATTGGAAGGAGAAGGCTGGTACATTATACCAGTTTTTTCAGATTGACCGTGAGAGCCAATGCTGCACATGCTGCAGAAATCGCATTCAGTATGTGCTGCATATCTTTCTGAGAATGTGCCAAACGGTCACAATCATCTGCATACAAAAACTCAATGAGGTGAGAATGCAGAACTTTCGTTTTGGCATCGAGTCTTTTGAGATTGAATAGTTTTCCTGTTCTATTGTCATATATCTTATATCGATCCCTTCAGTGCAACCCTCAAAAGTTATCTGAAAGACTATTGCAAAATACACAGCAAGCAATGTAGGAGCAGGAATATCACCTTGTCTTACACCATTTTCTACAGAAATTGGATCTGATAAGGTACCTCCAACATTAACTCTCACTTCAATCTTGCCATGAAATTGTTTAAGCATTCTCACAAATTTTTCAGGGCATCCTAGCTTTTCCAGGATCTGGCAAAGTGCAACTCTAGAGACAGAATCAAATACTTTCGTTAGTCAATGAAAACCTGATATAAGTCCATATTCTGTTCGATGCTCTTCTCTTGCAACTGTTTAGCTGGAAATATTATATTCATAGTACTCCTACTGTCCCTAAATCTACATTGCGATTCTGGTAGAACCTCATGAGTAATGTGCAGAAGCAATCTGTTCAGCATTAACCCTACAAAAGGCCGTTCCAGCAACAGCTAACAGACAGATGCTGCGATAATTATCAGACATCCTTATACGAAAATGAAAAATATGTACTAAAAATATATATACTAAATATATATACTAAAAATATGCATACTAAAAATGAAAAGTGCGGACGCAGAGTGCTAGAATATTCTTAAGTATTGAACCTAGTAAATTAATGTAAAAGCATTAATTAGGCGTGAGAAAGTACAGAAGAAGAAAAGAGCTTAAAATATTGCTGCTGAAGTTAGAATTTGCAAAATAAAAGTTTTGAACTTGCTTATCAAATAGTGCGTGAACTTTGTTGTTTTCTTATAGATTTTCTTATAGATTCTTATAGATTTTTGGCTTTTATTGCAATTGTTTTGAAATCAAAGTTAATAGTTTTGCTTTAAAATTTTCTGTGTACTAAGCTATTTTTATTATAACATTATTTTACAATTTTATTTTCTTAACAAAACTCATTATCTAAAAATTTTAAACCACAGTTATTATGTTAATATTAAATTCGTTCAGAATATATGTAATCCAAAAATAAGAGTAAAAATAGTTAAAATTTATTTAAAGAAACAAAAGAACTAATTTCATTAGCATTTTCATTTTGAGATGAGTATTTTCTATTTCCAGTCAGAATACTCTCCCAAACTTAATTACTGCTTGTCCTGTAATTCTTCCGCTTCAATACTTAAACATAGTCTAGCACTCTGCGCCGCATTTTTGCATTGTAGTCCAATTTTTTCTGTTATCATAATTAATTATGTTTACCCTCATATTTTTCATTCCAGTAATACTAAAATAAGACAGAAATGTTTCAGTTAAATACAAAGAAATTTGTAAATCAAAATATTAGCTTCAATTTAAAAAAGTTGCAATAAAAAGCAAAAAAATGTTAAATAGTATAAAACTGCACCCACTATTTGATGAATACTTTCAGGAATTTATTTTGACCTAAATTTTCCAAAACACCTTCCGTTCCATTTTTCATAGCTTTTGCTCTGGTCCATATCATTCTGTTGTCTCGAATGTAAGGACAGCCGACATTTGCCTGTCATATTAAAAACGGTAAAGGATTGGAACCATTGATAAAATTTCCAGATGATTTTCTTTGAAGCTGATGAAGCATTTTGACGCAGTTCCCATTCCTTTTTAATTTGCCACTTTCGGCAACAAAAAAATTGAATCTTCTTTCAGCCTTAGGAAAGCCAAATCGACATTTTTGACCACATTTTTTGCTTTACCATAAACCCTCCAGCAAGTTTTTCTACATGAATGCGTTTGAAAATGATTGACTAAATTGTAAAGAGTGAGGGTTGATGGTAATCCTCAAGTAACATACAGGGTGGTGCAAACGTAGGCTTACAATTATACAACTGTAAGTCTACTTTTACACCACCCTGTATTGTTCTATAAAATGTTGATTTGTTTCTGGAGAATTTTTGTCATAAATAGGTACTTGATCCACCTAAATTTTCTTATGAACATGTGGAGCTTCTCTTCGTTTGATACTCTATTCTTAAAAACTAATAGGTAATGTTGCCAAGAATTGTATTGTCCGCGCCTCCCCGCCCGCCTACAAAAAATGAACTTGAGCAGCATGAAAAGGAGTGCTTTGCTCAAGAACACAATGCATCGCCCGGTCCAAGAATCGAAACCACAGTCTTACGATTATGAGTGCAATACTCTAGGTGAAATTCGTAATTCTAGTCTCTGAGTAGAAGCAACAGACGGAATACGAATGAGCACATGAGAGGCGTCATTTCTCTGTTGCGTTTATGAACTTCACCTGCAGCCTATGCCATCGCTGCAGCCCAAATGCGAGCATACTAGAGATGACTTCTGAAAAGGAACAGTCAACGTCGACCTACGACAAACACCAACAATGTGTGTATGTGTGTGTGTGTGTGTGTGTGTGTGTGTGTGCGTGTGTTTGTGTGTTTGTATATTTGTATATATATATTCATTTCAAGTAAGTTTTTTCTTAATAATTCCGATGCGCACTCTACATCCTATCTCTATTTTATCTATCTCCCTCTCGTGTTCTTCTTCCTTTCTGATTTCCTCTCCCACCCTTTCCCTATTCGTCTCATCTCGCCATCACCGTCCCCCTCTCTCTCTTTCTCTCACTCTTCCTCCTTGACTCTCTCTTTGCTCACACGTGACCAACGGCTATCTATCTTTCTTTCCTCCACTTCCTTCCTAAAGACAAGATGTGCTTTTGCCTGTTTCTTCTCAAAGTTCGTCGTCCCAACGTTCACCACTTGACCTCGTCATGGCTTAACATCCCTCACCGTTTGTTTTTACTGTTTTTTTTATAACTGTACTGTTTTTGTTACCACTTTATTCCTCCACAAAAATTCCAAATTTTATTTAATTTGCTTTGCGGGAAGAACTGTTTTAACGAAGTCGAGTCTTGTCCCTACCTTCGAAACACGGAGTAGATAAAACAGGGGACAAATGATGAAGGGATTGTTCTTTATGTTGCCTGTCTCGTTTCTCTGTGTTTCTTTCGTTGTTCGAAAAAAAGTTCGTTTTCTATGTTTTTGTTTTTTATGTTCTCGTTTCTCATTTTGTTCACGTGTTTTCGACGTCCTGTACCCATATATGTATCTATATATACATATGTATGTAGATATGTACATATATGCATGTATATATGCATATATTTATATATTACTAGCAGCATAGCCCGGCATTGTCCGGGTATGTAAGAGCCCCTGGAGCAGACATGATGCTCGCTGTGAATTTTTAAAAATTTCCTGCCAAATTGTGAAAGATATTGTCGAAAATATGTTATCTTGAATTTGAACGCGATTTCCCAAAGTGGCATGATTTTATCGATTTTTTTTGTGATGGTAAGGTATTGCATGGAAAACTAACGTCAGAATTAAGTTTCTTAGGGTAACATTAAGCTTCACCATGAGTTTGGTGAAAATCGATTGCAAGTTGCAGAAACTACAACAGAAAATCTGTTGCAAATAAAAAGCTTAGATTCTCGACCCCATGTCGAATTTATCGATTTTTTTCAGAACTGGGGGAACTTTTCAAACTTTTCGCTGCGTTAGTTTTGAATTATGACATTGAGCTATATGTGTGTCAAGATTCATCAGAATCGGTTGAAAGCCGTGGTCAGGGCGAGGGTACAACCTGACAGACACACAGACACACAGACAGACAAACTGCCATTTATATATAGAGTGATTTATATTATTATATTATCGAACGCCACGCATCCATTTCCAAGTACATATACATATGTATGTATATATATTTATATATATATATATATATGTACGTATATATATACTAGGGTTAGGGTTATATATATATAAGGGAAAACAAGTTATATATAGGGGAAAACAAGTTCGTGAAAGATGGAGAGAAGCCAGTGAGGACAGCAAAAACGACAAATAGCTTACTAAATGGATCCCAATCATGAAATATGAAAGCGGACATAGGGTAGAGACTGCAATTTCCCCAGGCTGTCCCTACAACCTTGAGACCAGATGTAGTTCGGTGGTCTGAAAAGATCAGGAAAATTATCTTGATTGAGCTTTTAATCCTGTGGGAAGAAGAGTACGGTCAGGCCCACGAATTGAATCGAGTTAAATATGAGAGTATTCTGCAGTATTGCAGAGAGGAGGGATGGTAGTTATGGCTTTTTTCTAGTCGAGGTTGGCTGCAGGGGTTTCCCTCTCCAGTCGGTACAGAGGATACTTACAGCCACTGGAATGAAAAAAAAAGGGGCGAAGGGTGGTTGTGTGCAGAATGGGAGAGGCATCCGGGCTTAGCCCGTATGTAGCTCGGAGTTCCCATACTCCATTCCGTAACTCTTGTATAGCACTATATTCGTACATTCGGCAACCCTAGTGCCTACCGAGGAATATAAAAAACACCTCTAAGTTCATCGTTCTTCCATAATAAAAAATAATCCGCAATATTCCGTCTGAATGAACCATTATTGTTTTTTTTTTATATTCACCACGGATTTGCTCGAAGCTAACTTTCTTCCTACACCTTGATCCTCGGATCATATATATATATATAAAACTGAGAATGTGTGCCTGTCTGTCTGTCAGTGTGTCTGTTAGTGTGCATCACTGCAAATCGAGAACTACCCAACCGATTTCATTTAAATGTTACACATGCCTAACTTAGGGTCCATGTAGTATCATGGGCAAACAAAATTCGCAAATTCTTGCCTCATGCAAGCCCGGGGCTATCTCTTATATCTTACACTATTTCAGTATTACGTGTCAAATGTGAAGCAATAAAATCTCTATTGTAATGTGAGATAATACTTTCACTATTAATACTGAAACTATTAAAAGTAGAACTATTATCACACTTACATATATACATGCATACACAGACACAAACACATATACTATGTATATATGTATATATATATATATACATTTATATATATGCATGTATATAAGTATATACATCTTCACATATATGTATATATGTATATATATATGTTTATACATAGATCTATATGGATAAATAGATAGATATGCATACATGTATATATATATATCTATATGTAGATAAGTATATACATACGTGTATATATGCATATATAAATATGTATATATATGTGCATATATATGCGTATATATATGTGTGTATATATATATATGTATATACATATATGAATATATATTTTTGTATAAATATGTATATTTATGTATATATATATTTATGCATATATATATATATATATATATATATATATATATATATATATATCTATATATATATATAAATAAGTATACATGCATATATGTGCACACACATACATGTGAACACACACATACATGTGAACACACACACACACACACATATATATATATATATATATATATATATATATATATATATATATATATATAGAGAGAGAGAGAGAGAGAGAGAGAGATCTATATTTATAATTTTATATGTATAGATGTAAGCTACACCAATGCTAGAACGGGACGACACTGCATAATGCCAAAGATCCCACCAATGCCATCACGCTTCAGGACCAGTTTCTGCAACAGCCTGGGTTTCAAGGGCCCACAGCGTTTTAATATTCTCCCAAAGAGTCTGAGGAACTTGAACAAAGTAGATGTCGCGATTTTAAATCAAAGCTGGACATCTTACTGTCAAGAGTCCCAGATGAATCTACCTCACGGCAAGAGGTGCAAATGAGAGTAGCTGTATCAAACTCCATTCTTCACCAAGTGCCACATATTAGACGAGGTTCGTCGCAATAACAGTGTAGCACAAAACGGCGGTGCATCAGCATGGCCGCAGCTCTGAGCTGAAACTAGAAAAAAAAAGATGTAGTTGAATAGATGTAAATGTATCTATGTATCATGTCATCCCATAATTTCTGTCCGATTTTACCTTTTTAATGAAATTTAATAGTATTTTAGAATATCTAATGGAATTAAAAATTATTTTTATGCATTAGTGTACATTTAAACTAATTAAATATTAATGTACACAATAATAGAATTAAGATTTCTTTGATTAAAACCCTTTCTAACATGGAAGTATCCAAAGCGCATTTAAGGCACATAAAGTTTTATGAATAAAAGAAAAAGGAAACTCTGCAGCTGAAGTGACTTGAAACATACACTGAGTTTATAGGAAAGAATGCTTGAATGAAAAACTTGCAGAAGATGGTTTGCAAAATTCAGAAGTGGAATTTTTAGCCTTGATGATGAAGATCGAACAGGACGTCAAGTTGAGTTTGATGATAAGCTCCTAGAGGTAATACTTGAAGAAAATCCTGCAGTATCAGTTGCAGAATTGACAATAAAGCTTAGTTCAAACCATACAACTGTTTATCGTCATCTTCAAGAACTAGGAAAGGTTCCTAAACTTGGAAAATATATGCCTCATGAATTGTCCGAAAGCAACCGCAAATCCAGACTTGACATCTGATCTTCTCTCCATTCTCGCGAACTCAGTTCACCCATTTTGGATAGACTTGTGAATGGGGACGAAAAATGGATCTTCTAATCGAAATGTTAAACGTCGTAAACAGTGGCTTGGTAAAAGGGAAAAAGCTCAACCACAACCGAGAAGGGAACTTCATGGGAAAAAGGTTCTCTCTATCTGGTGGGATTGCAAAGGAGTAATTCCCTTTGAATTGGTAACACCTAATGCAACAATCAATGCTCAAGTCTACTGTCAGCAATGAGAGCGTTTGAACCAAGCTTTGAAGAAAAATGACCCGCTTTAGTGAATCGAAAAGGAGTGATGTTTCATCAGGACAATGCGTGACCCCATATTGCAAAGATCACATCACAGAAGATCGAAGAGTTTGGTTGAGAAAAAATTTCTCATCCACCTTATTCTCCTGACCTTGCTCCTTCAGACTACCATTTGTTTCGTAGTTTACGGAATCATTTGGGGGACATAACTTTTGCAAGCCAGGAGGTCGAAACTGACATTTCAGAGTTCTTCGCTTTGAAACCAAAAGAGTTTTACATTGATGGGATTAAAAAGGTGTAAATAGATGGAAGTCATGAATAAACAGAAAAAGTACATTGATGATTACATTTCAATTAAATATAACATTTGATCATTTGTTTTCTTTATTCAAAATTCGGACAGAACTTAAAGGATGACCTGATATACACTAGAGGTGTATGAAAAGTCTTGAGCCTCAAAGAAACAAAACATAGTACAAGACTTCTAATGATTTATTTTTCAACATAGTCCCCCTCGATGGCTGAACACTTTGTCCAGCGGTACTGAAGCGCCATTATCCCAGCGTAGAGGAACTCTTTGTTGGAGACTCCAAGAAATTTCCTACAGCATCTATGACGTCATTGTCACTGGCAAAATGGTGACCAGCCAGGGCTTTTTTCATTTTGGGGAATAGATGAAGTCAGAGGGGGCTAAGTCTGACGAATAAGGCGGATGGGGGGGGGGGTATGTTCATATCACAATCACGAATTGTTGCCATGGCAACCACTGAGATTTTGGCTGGAGCATTGTCGTGATGAAAAAGGACTCCTCTGGTGAGCATTCCCGGTCATTTTTCTTTGATTGCTTCTCAGAGGCGTTTCAGTAGCTGAGAATAATACAGCCCTGCCACGGTGTGACCCTTTTCAAGGTAATCGATCAGCAAGACACCTTGAGAATTCCCGAAAACACACACCGTGACCTTGCCAGCTGAAGGAATGACTGGCCTTCTTTAAGGGAGGAGAAGATGTGTATTTCCACTGCTTTGATTGTTCTTTGGCGTCAGGCTGGTAGTGATGAACCTAACTTTCGTCCATAGTAATGAAACGAGCAAGAAAATTCTCTTCATCGACTTCAAACAGTTGCAGATTGCTTGTGGACAAAGTGCGCCTGGTGCGTTTCTGTACAGGAGTCAAAAGGCGAGGGACCCACCTTGCAGAAACCTTTGAGACCCCAAGTTCTTTTGTCACAATGTTGTCTGCTCTTTCAGTTTAGATACCCAGTATCTCAGCTATTCGACGATCTTGCATTATCATACCAAGAGTAAGGTCAATCTTGTCCTCTGTGGTTGCAGTTGGAGGTCTCTCAGGTGTGGAATCATCTTCCACATTCCCCTGCCACGCTGGAATTCATTTACCCAGCGTTTGACTGTTGCATATGAAGGAGAATTGTCTGTTAAGGTTCTCAACATATCTTCATGAATTTCTGATGGAGTCATGCCTTTCAAATCGAGGTACTTTTTGACAGCGCGATACTCAGTTTTGTCCATTTTCCTTGTAACCTCGAGACTTGTTTATTCAAAAATCTGAAACAAAAAGATTAAAATAACATAATCAAGAAAATGAACAAGAATACTCCGAAAGACTGTACGTACCAGAAAAAATGTTTCAGATACCTAGCAGCCATGTTTCCAAGTTAGGCTTAAAACGTTTCATACACCCTTCGCATATAGATGTATATATAGAGATTTGTATGTATATACATGTATATATATATATATATATATATATATATATATATTATATATATATATATATATATATTATATATATATATATATATATATATATACACCGAATTAGGATAGGTTTTTCTAACACAAAAAATCTTTCACAGATCATCTCTTCATATAACAATAAGTTGTTAAATACAAATCCACTTAATGAAAATGCTAACATCTTTTTTGTTAACACTAACCATTCTTCAAATAATAATAACAACAGGGTTATTATTTCTGAAGTCGACTCCAATTGCATTCGTTTTTTTTTAACAGTAATTCTAAAACTAGAAACACTCTTTATTAATGTAAAAATACTTCTGGGTCTGACGTCTTTTTTTTATATAGGTTGTTGTTAATCTCAGTTAATTAAAAGAATATCTAATCATTACTCTACATTTAGGCATATCAATAAACGTAATAATACTGGGCTTAGTAAATTAATCTGGTATCTAAAAGAGCATGATAAATAATTTGATTTGGAATGGAACATTCTCTCTATTTCTTACTGTATGACAAAGGTAAATCTTTTTGTTTCGCTTTGTAATAGTGAAATGTTTTTTTTATCCTATGCTCAAAGAATCTCCTTGTAAAGACGTTTTATAGAATGCGTTTAATCACTGCAAACATTAGCAGAAATATACCTTTAGTTCCTATAAGTGATTTCTACCATTCTATAAAATTCGACCTTTGACAGTCTTCTTACATTTCACTACCACTAAGTATATCTACTCCCTTGCCTTTAAATTTATTCTAATTCACCTATCGCTCTAAATCCTTCACTATTAGTTTACTGCTATTTCTTTTCCTTCCTTTCGCCTCCTTCTTTTTCTATAAACTACCTTTGACGTTATATCTATTAACAGTTCTTTAAAAAAAACCCAACTTTATAGCGTTCCCTTCATTATATACAGAGTCATCTCATCCTGGTTGAAATGTCTTATTGGTGGGTTTGGTTTCTTTCTTTCCTCATGAGAAGATTGCATTGTTTCACACCATTTTATTCTTTCTAGAATAATACCAATGTTATCTTCGAAACATATGTCGGAAGTAAAAGAAATTGAATAACACCTGCGTTTAACTCTATTTATTTATCCATATATACATATATAACCAATATGTATATAGACGTATATATATATATATATATATGTATATATATTATATATATGCATATATATACATATATATATATTATATATATATATATATATGCATATATATACATGTATATATACATATATTATATATATATATATATGATATATATATATTATATATATATATATATATATACACACCCATATCTATATATATATATATATATATATATATATATATATATATATATATATGCATATATATATGTTGTTGTTGGCATCCTTTTGTCTCGGGAGACAATGAGATGAGCATAAAAAAGTCTGGGTTTTACATTTCATGTCATTTACATCTCCTGCTGCTACCCCCAACCATTGTTTTTCTGCACTTTTTACAACAACAGCATTGAAGTGTCCTCTCCAGTTTCCTCTCCAGTTTTGCGCAGGCCTGAGTTAGATGTAAGAAAATCCTGGGTAGCCCAATCGTCTATTCCTCTCTCGACCTTGCTGACGTAGTTCAAAGTAGTGCAGAGCATTACGTTTGTATCGAATCGAAGAGTGTCGAGTCGAATACTAAACCGCCTACAGGTCTCCACTCCGGATTTCTTTGAAGGTGTCTCCTTTCCGTAACACTGGGTGGGGCCCATACCGGGTGCTGTCAGCCGGAGCCAGCTGAGCCCGGGATTCGTGTCTGGCAGGGTCGTCAATTCCTGAAGTAGTAGAGGAAATCGCTACCCACTACCTATATATAATGTATATATACATATATACATATGGATATATATATACACACTTATATATATATATATATATATATATATATTACTTGTATATATATATATATATATATATATAGATATATATACATATATACATATATATATGCATGTATAAATGTGTATATATATAATTAAATATACATATATGTATATATATATATATACTTATATACACGGACAACACAAATACACACACACACAAACACAAACACACACACAAATATAAACACACACACACATACATATATATTGTGTCTGAGGAGAGTCATTCTCTTTAAGCGCCTTATTATATATATGTATGCGTGTATTGCAAGATAGATGTAAAAAGATAGGCTTCCACACAGTTTCTCTGTACTATTAATAAATTCACTCACAAGGCTTAGGGTGGCCTGGAAATATAACCGAAGGCACTTGCCATATGGTGCCATGTTGTGGGACTGAAGCTAAAACCATGCGGATGCAAAGGGAGCTTCTTCACCACACAAGCTTTGTCCGGACATGTTATCTACTTCACTGCATTCATGTTAAGAGATGAAAGGAGAGAAAGCAGTTAATGTGCAGCTATTCAAGCATAAGATATGCAGAAATCAACAATAGAAATAACGAACGTCGATCACTGAGATAAGGCGAAGGAAAGGGAATTTTAATATCTTACGTCATAGAGATAGATTAACTTTGCGTGTATAAACATGTACTTGGTATATATATATATATATATATATATATATATATATATAATATATATATATATATATATATATATATAAGTAGTTGAATGAATTATCTTAGTATGGATAATTCGGTTAACCGATACCTGGGCAGCAAATTCACGTCAGAAAAACACGGTTGAAGCTACATGCCAAGGGCAGAGATCACGTGCTTTCGTGTGGAAATTTGTGTTTTTTTAAATACAAATAAATGAAAGAATGGAGTTGAACGACGATTTAACAAAATTCCTTTATTCTCGATATGTTTCGAAGGCTGCATGTTCCTATTTCGAAGGAATAAGGGGTGCATTATGCCGCCTTCTCATCAGGAAAACAAGGAACTTATGTCAGCATCAAGATGAACAAAAGCTCTTAGATGACTGCCCACACGGAGCCCATAGCGATAATGAGTGTTTCTTTAAAATATTCCGTTATAAGTAGTGACGTCAAAAATGGTTGAATTTAGAAGATTCTGGAGAGCTCAAGGGTTCAAACTAGGTTGGAGGAGAGAGGTCTAAGAATAGGAAGGTGACAGGGTGCAAGTCATATGAATGGTGATTTGTTGTTGTTTTCTTTTGTGATTGAGTGTCTATGTGTGTACCGATGTCTTCTACATTGGGGCAACTACTTCTAAATTAGCCCAGAGGATCTCCAATCATTATTCAACGTTCCGAGATAAGAGAAAACCACAAAGCACAGGACTAAGTAAATTAATTTGGCGTCTTAAGGACAGCAATACAACTTTCAAGCTGGAATGGTCCATATGTCCGTATCCTTTCCGTTTGATAAGGGCAGAAAATTTTTGTGGCGTCTGTAATTCCGAACTTTTCCATATATTGTTCGCCAAATTCCCTTTAATTATACAATGATTGAAAAATCCTATAGGTGCATGCACAGGCAGAAACACACCTTTCACTCAAGGAACATGATTAGCTTCTTGCAGACTATTCGTTCCATGACTTTGCTGATGTGTGAGGTCAGAGAGATAGGCCTATAATATTTAGCATCTACTCTGCTACCTCCCTTATGGATAGGGCATATTACCCTTTCTTTCAATTTGACTGGGAGCTTACCACTTGCAAGAAAGCTCTGAAAAAGAAGCTGTAGCGATTTTGCAAGGGCTCGTTTGCACGATTTGAGAAGAATCGCTGGAAATCCATCAGGTCCAGCAGCTGAGTTTGTGTCAATCTCATCTATGGCTAGTGTGATATCAGCATCTTCAATGTTGATGTACTCAATTTTTTGCCTCTTTGGCCGTAGGTAAAGTGGCAAAGAATTCTTCTGGGTTGTTTACTTGCCTGTGTCCTAGAGGTGTAATGAACCACTTTGGAATTGTTCGTTCAGTATTCACTTATCCTCGTGGGATTTCTGTGAGAGAGCCATCTTTTTGAAGAGAGGTCCTATTTTCTGGTGCACTGTGGCTGTCTCTTTGGCAAACTTAAAGAAAGCTTTAGGGTTTGATTTTATATTTTCTATTACCCAAGCTTCTTTATTTGCTCTCTCTCTCTTTCATGGGACTGATGCAGACTTTTCTCAATTTCCATTAGCATTCTCTCGAGCCGATACTTCTCACCACTTTTGGTGTGCTTGCTCAGGCGGTTCGCAATCCTTGTCCGTCGTCTCATCTCATAAGAATCTTCCTTTCTCTAGGGATCCTGTTTTTTTTTTGTGTTGCTGGCCCTGCACACTGGGACATATTTGTCACATATGGCTTGTATTATGGACATGAATGTTTTGTGTTTCATGTTAATGTCCGGTGTGGAGAGACATTTAGGCCAATCCTGTTTGAGGATCTCTTTCTCAATCAATTCCAGTTTGCTTTATGAAAGTTTAAGGTTGGAGAGATGGTGGATGCTTCGTATAGGCTGTGTGTCTACGGGGGATTTTTGTCCATACAAAGACAGCTCTATTATGTTGTGATCCGAGATCATTGTCGGCATCACTTTAACATTATGGGTAATATTCATATTGTTTGTGAAGCAGAGATCCAGTATATTATCTGCCCTTGTTGGTTGTAGAACTATTTGCTCCGTGAAAGACGCATTTGTGAGATGGAGCAGAGACTCTGCCTGCGCCTGCTGATGATGTGTCATCCCTGAGAGCATCTGTTCCCCAGGCCATTCCACATTGGGGAAGTTAAAGTCATCCATGAAGAATACACTGTTGTGTTGTTCAAGATTGGTGAGGACTTCTATTTTTGTTAGGCAGTCTTCAAACATGCATGAGTGATTTGGGGCATCTGGTGGGCGATATGTAGTGCATATGACGATATTCAGTTGTCTTATGTGTACAATTTGGGTGTCACACACTGAGTTTGAATATGACAACAGGACCTGGGGAGTGAGGTCATCTCGGATGTACATTGCAACTCCACCATGGCTCCTCTCTTTTATATATATATTATGATAATAATAATAATAATAATAATGGACATCTTCAAAATTTCCCCTGTGATTTCAAACTTCCTGAAGCACAATATGTCGTTGTGGAATACGAATCTCCAATTATATCACTCTAATGGAGTACTTGCCTCAGAAAATATAAACATCAACTGTGGAATTTTTCAAGGTGACTCACTTTCACCTTTAATATTCTGCATAGCCCTAATACCCCTTACAAGTGAATTAAACAGAACAGGGTATGGGTATAAAATTGCCAATAAAAAAATAAGCCATCTATTTTATATGGTTGACTTAAAACTTTATGGTAAAGACAATAATGAACTTGAAGGCCTATTGCGCACCGTGAAAGCATTCAGCGATGACATCGGGATGGAGTTTGGACTTGAGAAGTGTGCCAAGGCCACTTTCCAGAAAGGGAAAGTGAAGACCACAAATTCAGTCGTGTTAGAGAGTTGACACAGTCATAAGAGAGCTTGAGCAAGAACAAACATACAAATATTTAGGGATAATGAAGGCTCTGGTATTCAGCATGCAAGCATGAAAGAGAAATCAGGAAGGAATGTTATAGGAGAGTTCGTGCAGTCCTGAAATCTGAACTAAATGCACGTAACAGGGTGTTAGCTATAAATTCCTTAGCAGTTCCAGTTGTTACTACTTATAGCTACAATGTGTTGAACTGGAATATGAGTGAAGTAAAGAATATAGATAGGAAAATACGCAAGCTGCTGAGTTGTAATTGGATGCACCACCCAAAGGCAAACGTAGATCGCCTTTACCTTCTCAGAGCCCAAGGAGGTCGAGGCCTGATCCAATTTGAACTAGCTTACAAAACAACCACAATTGGACTGGCCAAATATCTCGAAATATCGAATGACTGGATGCTAAAGCTCGTGGAAAATCACGAGAGACGAAAGAAGCTTCATTCTATCATAAGGAAAGCAAAACATTTGCTATTGATCTCGTGCAGGATACCCAAACAGAACAACCCGAGGGAAGTACGGCAACTATTGTTGCAAAGAAGGTGAAAATGATGGCAATGAAAAAAGCGCACGATAGGTTGATAGGTGGGAGGAGAAACCTCTGCACGGCAAATATGTGACCCGTAGCAAACAAGCTGATGTTGACCAGAAGCAAACCCATCAGTGGCTACGGAACTCAGGGCTAAAAGCAGAGAGCAAAGGTTTCATCCTGGCTGCTCAAGATCAAAGCCTATTAACCCGGAACTACCAGGCCAATGTGATGAAAAATGGAGCAGACCCAAAATGCCGATTCTGCAACGACATGATTGAAACAGTGGACCACCTAATCTCTGGATGTAAAGTCTTAGCACCAGTGGAGTATAAATTAAGACATGACAGAGTTGGCCAATATCTCCACTGGCTAATAAGTCGGCATTACAATATCAAAACTGCCGACAAGTGGTATAATCCCCACCCTGAGGCTGTAACTGAAGGAGAAAATGTAACCATTCTGTGGGACTTTCTAGTACATACAGACCGAACCATCAAGGCCAATAAACCAGATATTGTTGTGAAAGACCAAAACAATAAAGTTTGCTTATTGATCGACATGAGCATCCCCTGTGATCATAATATCTCAGCGAAAGAGTTGACAAGCTCAGAAAAATAAAGACCTACTCATTGAAATTGAGAAAATGTGGCATCTCAAGGCGGTTACAATACCAGTGATCGTAGGAGCACTAGGAATGATCAAGAAGGGAACCGAAAATTATATGAGAATGATCCCTGGCTACCATCCCTGCAAGAAGTGCAAAAGATTGTCTTAACTGGTACATCACACGTATTGAGAAGAGCATTGTCGATGTGAGAACTGTGCTGCTCATGTATTTTTAATTTAACTTAAAAAAAAATTGAAAAAAAAAAAAAATGAACGAACTACTGAGATTGGTTTATGGCCTACCAATGTATACTATGAGTTTCTTTGCCTAGGAGTCGGGAAGACACTCGGCAAGAAATGGAAGCAAATTTGAAAGAAGAAAAAAAAATAATAATAATATTATATATATATATATATATATTATCAATTTTTTATGTAACCATGTAAATGAGAAACCAGGCAACTGAAAAAAAATATTTACATTGTTACATCAAAAATTGATATTATATATCTCAATTTTTGAGAAACCAGGCAACTGAAAAGAAATATTTACATATAAACATTAACAACTTATACCTAAAAAGGATTGATCTTTCTGGAGAATATTGACAGGATATATATATATACAGACCAGAAAATTGTAAACTTTATACAAATTATAAAGTAGTTACTATTTCTTTTCAAATGTGTTTTTACCCTTTTTTGTAGCAGTAGTTTACTTTTCAATTCTAATGTTCTTGCGTTTCTTGCAGATGTTCGCTCAATTCATCGATAAAATTATTCAAATTTTGTATTTCATCTTTATTATTATTATTATTATTATTATTATTATCATTATATTATTATTATTATCATTATGATTATTATTATATTATTATTCAGTAGTAGTTTTTATTTTTATAGCGTGCTTTCACTTCACTACCGAGCGCAGCTCTGTGTGCCTTGGGTATGTGCTGTGATTTGTTGTGATGCTCTGATGGTTATTGTATGGAAAGTGTTCTGCGTAGGATGTGTGCAGTGCCTAGTAGTGCAATTTTCTGTATGTTATATGTGTTTGTAAGTCCTGGTGTTTTTGTTATGTATTTGTCTGAATATCTTTTTATCATGCCTAATGCACCTACTATGATAGGAATTGTTTCTGTTTTCAGATTCCCATTCTAGTTACCTCTATTCCAGGTCTTTGTATTTTGAGAGTTTCTCTATTTCTTTTAGAGACACGTTGTCATCATGCCGGTATTGATACATCAATTAGAAAGCATTTTTTTCTTCATGATCTCTGACAACTATATCTGGTCTGTTGGCCTTAATTTCTCTATCTGTGTGTATCGGCATATCCCAGAGTATGGTTGCTTTCTCGTTTTCTATGACCTTTTCTGGTGTGTGCCTATACCATCTTTTTTCTGTTGTTATTCCATAATGTTGGCATAGCTTCCAATGTATGTAGGTTCCAACTCTGTCATGTCTGTGAATATATTCCTTCTTAGCCAGGACTGAGCAGCTAGAGATAATATGATTTTTGTTTCTTGTCCATCTCCACATATTCTGCAGTTACTTGTAATATTTCTTTTCATTACATGTTTTTGGTAATTTCTGGTGGGGAGGCTTTGGTCTTGTGCTGCAATTAAAAATCCTCTGTTTCTGCTTTGAGTCCTGAGCTTCTCAACCATTGCTGGGATTTTTCTTTGTCTATTTCTTTTGCATTTAGTTTAGTCCTGTATTTACCATGAAGGGGCTTTCTTGCCATCGTTTTATCATGTTCGTTGCTGTTCTATTTTTAGTTGGATTTAATGTTTTATAGCTTTTGTTGTTTCTTCTTCTTCTTCTTATATTCTCTTCTTCTTCTCTTCTTCCTTTCTTCTTCTTCTTCTTCTTCTTCTTCTTCTTCTTCTTCTTTTTCTTCTTCTTCTTCTTCTTCTTCTTCTTCTTCTTCTTTTTCTTCTTCTTCTTCATGTTTATTAGGTGGTATGATTTCTTGTTTGTATTTGTCAGCTTCTTAAATACTGAGAACAGTTTTGTTTTGCTCGTGTTTTGCGCTATTGGATCAGTTTCCTTCCTTCTGAAGAGTAGATTTTGCAGTCCTATGGTGGTTATTATAGTAGTTTTCCAGCTGTATAAGGCCTCTACCACCTTCTATACGGTGTACATATAGTCTTTCTATGTCAGATTTTGGGTGATGCATCCTAGATCCTGTCATTATTTTTCTTGTTTTCCTATCTATTTTGGCAGTTCATTTCGTGTCCAGTTAAGGATATTGTAGCTGTAACTTATAACTGGGACAGCTAAAGTGTGATACCTATTATCTTGTTTTTAGCATTGAGCGCTGTTTTTAGTATTGATCTAACTCGTCTATAATATTCTTTTTTTATTTTCTCTTTCATTTGTGTGTGTTGTGTCTTATCTAGTTCATGGATTCCTAAGTTTTGTAAGTTTGGCTTTGGTCTAATTCTTTATTTCATTGGTTTATCTAGTGTGATGTTGTACTCTTAACTAGTTTTTCCTCTTTTCATGGTTACTTTGGCGCATTTTTCTAATCCAAATTAATATCTATTTCTTTGGTAAATCCATGAACTGTCTTTAATAGTGTTTCCAGCTGTTTGTATTTGCAGCGTTATAGTTTTAGGTCATCCATATATAAAAGGTGGCTGATCGTTTTGCCGTAACATTTATTATTAATGCCGTAACATTTATTTATTATTATATTATTATTATATTATATTATTATTATTATTATTATTATTATTATTATTATTATTATTATTATTATTATTATTATTATTATTACTCTATGTTTGACTTTTGCTTTATATTTGTACAAGCTGGCTCCAAGTCTCACCCAGAGACCTCAAGAGACAACAGGTTGGAAATTCATGTTGTTGTTATGCTAGTGTGCCATATACACGTATTTTTTGTGTGTGTACTAGTGAATGCCCCCCACAAAAAAACGAAAATTATGTTTGTTTTAAACCCTGAGATTACATAGAAAGTATTTTGCATAGGATATGAGCAGTCCATGAGAATATCTTTTGAATTTCTGCCATTTTGGTGTTTCCGATATCTGAGTAAGGTCGCAATCAGCCCCTTTCGCTATCATTTCCAGGGTACCTATGACAACAGGTATTGTTTTAGTCTTCAGGTCCACATTTTGCTGATTTCTATTTCAAGATTTTTATATTTGCTCAGTTTTTGGTAGGTCTTGACAGATACGTTTATATCGATTGGCACAGTCATATCAATGAGGAGGCATGTTCTTCTTCTTCTTCTTCTTCTTCTTCTCTTCTTCTTCTTCTTCTTATTCTTCTTCTTCTTCTTCTTCTTCTTCTTCTTCTTCTTCTTCTTTATTATTATATTATTATTATTATTATTATATTATTATTATTATTATTATTAT
>NC_043002.1:58261056-58266428 GCF_006345805.1 Octopus sinensis | reverse complement strand
AATATCTTTTTATATGCCTAATGCACCTACTATGATAGGAATTGTTTTCTGTTTTCAGATTCCACATTCTAGTTACCTCTATTTCCAGGTCTTTGTATTTTGAGAGTTTCTCTATTTCTTTTAGAGACACGTTGTCATCTGCCGGTATTGATACATCAATTAGAAAGCATTTTTTTTCTTCATGATCTCTGACAACTATATCTGGTCTGTTGGCCTTATTTCTCTATCTGTGTGTCGGCATATCCCAGAGTATGGGTTGCTTTCTCGTTTTCTATGACCTTTCCGGTGTTGCTATACCATCTTTTTTCTGTTGTTATTCCATAATGTTGGCATAGCTCCAATGTATGTAGGTTCCAACTCTGTCATGTCTGTGAATATATTCCTTCTTAGCCAGGACTGAGCAGCTAGAGATAATATGATTTATTGTTTCTTGTCCATCTCCACATATTCTGCAGTTACTTGTAATATTTCTTTTCATTACATGTTTTTGGTAATTTCTGGTGGGGAGGCTTTGTCTTGTGCTGCAATTAAAAAAAATCCTCTGTTTCTGCTTGAGTCCTGAGCTTCTCAACCATTGCTGGGATTTTTCTTTGTCTATTTCTTTTGCATTTAGTTTAGTCCTGTATTTACCATGAAGGGGCTTTTCTTGCCATCGTTTTATCATGGTTCGTTGCTGTTCTATTTTTAGTTTGGATTTAATTGTTTTATAGCTTTTGTTGTTTCTTCTTCTTCTTCTTCTTCTTCTCTTCGTTCTTCTTCTCTTCTCTTCTTCTTTTCTTCTTCTGCTTCTTTCTTCTTCTTCTTTCTTCTTCTTCTTCTTCTTCTTCTTCTTCTTCTTCTTCTTCTTCTTCTTCTTCTTCTTTCTCTTCTTCTTCTTCATGTTTATTAGGTGGTATGTTTCTTGTTTTATTTGTCAGCTTCCTTAAATACTGAGAACAGTTTTTTGTTTTGCTCGTGTTTTGCCGCTATCTGGATCAGTTTCCTTCCTTCTGAAGTAGAGATTTTTGCAGTCCTATGGTGGTTATTTTATAGTAGTTTTCCAGCTGTATAAGGCCTCTACCACCTTCTATACGTTGTACATATAGTCTTTCATGTCAGATTTTGGGTGATGCATCCTAGATCCTGTCATTATTTTTTGTTGTTTCTTGTTTTTCCTATCTATTTTGGCCAGTTCTTTATTTCGTGTCCAGTAAGGATATTGTAGCTGTAACTTATAACTGGGACAGCTAAAGTGTGATACTATTATCTTGTTTTTAGCATTGAGCGCTGTTTTTAGTATTGATCTAACTCGTCTATATATATTCTTTTTTATTTTCTCTTTCATTTGTGTGTGTTGTGTCTTATCTAGTTCATGGATTCCTAAGTATTTGTAAGTTGTGGCTTTGGTCTAATTCTTTTATTTCATTGGTTTTATCTAGTGGTGATGTTGTTTACTCTTAACTAGTTTTTCCTCTTTTCATGGTTACTTTGGCGCATTTTTCTAATCCAAATTAATATCTATGTCTTTGGTAAATCCATGAACTGTCTTTAATAGTGTTTCCCAGCTGTTTGTCATTTGCAGCGTATAGTTTTAGGTCATCCATATATAAAAGGTGGCTGATCGTTTTGCCGTAACATTTATTATTAATGCCGTAACATTTATTTATTATTATTATTATTATTATATTATTATTATTTTTATTATTATTATTATTATTATTATTTATTATTATTATTATTATTATTATTATTATTTTACACTCTATGTTTGACTTTTGCTTTATATTTGTACAAGCTGGCTCCAGTCTCACCCAGAGACCTCAAGAGACAACAGGTTGGAAATTCATGTTGTTGTTATGCCTAGTGTGCCAATACACGTATTTTTTTGTTGTTGTACTAGTGAATGCCCCCCCCAAAAAAAACGAAAATTATGTTTGTTTTAAACCCTGAGATTACATAGAAAGTATTTTGCATAGGATATGAGCAGTTCCCATGAGCACTATCTTTGGAATTTCTGCCATTTTGGTTTTTCCCGATATCTGAGTAAGGTCGCAATCAGCCCCTTCGCTATCATTTCCAGGGTAACCTATGACACAGGTATTGTTTTAGTCTTCAGGTTCCACATTTTGCTGATTTCTATTTCAAGATTTTTATATTTGCCTCAGTTTTGGTAGGTCTTGACAGATACGTTTATATCGATTGGCACAGTCATATCAATGAGGAGGCATGTTCTTCTTCTTCTTCTTCTTCTTCTTCTTCTTCTTCTTCTTCTTACTTCTTCTTCTTCTTCTTCTTCTTCTTCTTCTTCTTCTTCTTCTTCTTCTTCTTCTTCTTATTTTTTCTTATTATTATTATTATATTATTATTATTATTATTATTTATTATTATTATTATTATTAGTACTTTTTTTTTCTTCTTTCAATTTGCTCCATTTCTTGCCGAGTGTCTTTATTAAAATACATGAGCAGCAACAGTTCTCACATCGACAATGCTCTTCTCAATACGTGTGATGTACCGTTAAAGACAATCTTTTGCACTTCTTGCAGGGATGGTAAGCCAGGGATCATTCTCATATAATTTTCGGTTCCCTTCTTGATCATTCCTAGTGCTCCTACGATCACTGGTGTTGTAACCGCCTTGAGATGCCACATTTTCTCAATTCAATGAGTAGGTCTTTATATTTTCTGAGCTTGTCAAACTCTTTCGCTGAGATGTTATGATCAAGGGGATGCTCATGTCGATCAATAAGCAAACTTTATTGTTTTGGTATTTCACAACAATATCTGGTTTATTGGCCTTGATGGTCGGTCTGTATGTACTGGAAAGTCCCACAGAATGGTTTACATTTTCTCCTTCAGTTACAGCCTCAGGGTGGGGATTATACCACTTGTCGGCAGTTTTGATATTGTAATGCCGACTTATTAGCCAGTGGAGATATTGGCCAACTCTGTCATGTCTTAATTTATACTCCACTGGTGCTAAGACTTTACATCCAGAGATTAGGTGGTCCACTGTTTCAATCATGTCGTTGCAGAATCGGCATTTTGGGTCTGCTCCATTTTTCATCACATTGGCCTGGTAGTTCCGGGTTAATAGGCTTTGGTCTTGAGCAGCCAGGATGAAACCTTCTCTCTCTGCTTTTAGCCCCTGAGCTCCGCAGCCACTGATGGGTTTGCTTCTGGTCAACATCAGCTTGTTTGCTGCGGGTCACATATTTGCCGTGGCAGAGTTTCTCCTCCCACCTATCAGCCAATTGCTCGTGCGCTTTTTTCATTGCCATCATTTCATCACTTCTTCACCTTTAACTCACAATAGTTGCCGTACTTCCCTCGAGTGTTCAGTTTGGTATGGGTATCCTGCGAGATCAATAGCAAATTTTGGCTTTCCTTGATAGAATGAAGCTTCTTTCGTGTCTCGTATCTCTCACCCACGAGCTTTAGCATCCAGTCATTCGATATTTCGAGATATTTGGCCAGTCCATTGTGGTTGTTTGTGTAAGCTAGTTCAAATGGATCAGGCCCTCGACCTCCTTGGGCTCTGGGAAGGTAAAGGCGATCTACGTCTGCCTTCCTGGGTGGTGCATCCTATACAACTCAGCAGCTTGCGTATTTTTCTATCTATATTCTTTACTTCACTCATATTCCAGTTCAACAACATGTAGCTATAAGTAACAAACTGGAAGCTGAAATTTATAGCTAACACCTTGTTACGTGCATTTAGTTCAGATTTTCAGGACTGCACGAACTCTCCTATAACATTCCTTCCTGATTTTCTCTTTCATGCTTGCATGCTGAATACCAGAGCCTTCATTTATCCCTAAAATTTTGTATGTTTGTTCTGCTCAGCTCTCTTATGACTGTGTCAACATCTAACACGACTGAATTTGTGGTCTTCACTTTCCCTTTCTGGAAAGTGGCCTCGGCACACTTCTTCTCAAGTCCAAACTCCATCCCGATGTCATCGCTGAATGCTTTCCACGGTGCGCAATAGGCCTTCAAGTTCATTATTGTCTTTACCATAAAGTTTAAGTCGTCCATATAAAATAGATGGCTTATTTTTTTATTGGCAATTTTATATCCCATACCCCTGTTCTGTATAATTCACTTGTAAGGGTATTAGGGCTATGCAGAATATTAAAGGTGAAAGTGAGTCACCTTGAAAAATTCCACAGTTGATGTTTTATATTTTCTGAGGCAAGTACTCACTCCATTAGAGTGGTATAATTGGAGATTCGTATTCCACAACGACATATTGTGCTTCAGGAAGTTTGAAATCACAGGGGAAATTTTAAAGATGTCCAGCGATCTCAAGATCCGTGGATGCGGTATACTGTCGAAGGCCTTTTATAGTCAATCCATGCGGTGCTGAGATTTCTGCGCTTTGTTGTGACAGTTCTCAAGGATACACGATTGATTAGCAGTTGATCTTTGCATCCGTAAGAGTCTCGGCGGCGGCACCCTTTTTGTTCAATGGGGAAAATATCGTTCTTCTCCATGAATGCATAGTTTTTCTCCAGGATAGATGTTAGGATTTTATACGTGTGGATAGACAGGTTATAGGCCGATAGTTTTTTGGAAGGTTGGTTCGTTATTCTTGGGAGTAGGTAAGTAATGTCACTTGCTAACCATTCAGGTGTTTTCTTTGGGTCTCTCAAAATTCCATTGAGCAGCTGAACTAGCTTACCGTGTGGCGCACGGGAGCGATGCGAGCCAGAAATTCGGCCCTATCTTTACCGGGGGATTTCCAATTATGGGCCTTCGTGAGTGCCTTTCTTAGGTCTGCTATTGTGATGTCTTCCCATGCTTGTTGTTGTAAATTTTGGTAGGATCCTTCAGTTTGTATAATCCAGTCTGCATTTATGTTGTACGTCTTCTTGTCACTCCAAATCCTTTCCCAAAGTTTTGAACTTCTCCATGGGAGGGGGGGTCTTTAACGGTTAATTTCTCCTTCCCTATTTCTCTGTAGAATTTTTTGGCATTGGATGTGAACAGCTTATTTTGCTTGTAAAACTTGTTTCTCTCTCAAATCTTCGTATTCTTTGGGCTTTTGCTTGGACTTTTTTGTTTCAGCGTTCTTTATTGATATCAGTTCTCTCTTGGTGAGGATCCAAATTTTCTCTTCATCTTTCTTCCGTTTCTGGATTTACATCATTTCCACATATTAGTTCATTTAATATTGATATTCCCCTCTCATAAATTCAATCTCTTTTTCAATTTTACTTCTCCAGGTTTGATTTCTTCCCAGGTTTTGTTTTCTTGTTTTTTCGGGGCATACAGCTGGTTTCAATTGCCCTAGCAGAAGCGTAAATAATTTCATTTAACTCAGTAAAATCAGGTTTTAATTCTCGTATTATTTCATTTGTTACATAGTTGCCAATTTGGATTTGTTTTTTA